>NC_090055.1:2581597-2649967 GCF_038355195.1 Osmerus mordax
ACCTCACCATCCAGGAAGTGGGCAGTGGCGACCGCGGCAGATGGAAGTGCGAGCTGTGGAGGAAGGAGGAGAAGCTGACGACAGCAGAGATCACGCTGAAGATCGGTGAGCTCAGGAAGTGGAAGGGGAAGGAGAGAGAACCGCGTTATTGTGTTTCACGGTCTCCATGCGGCCTGGGCGTGGTGCTGTGTGGTAGTAAATGTGTTGAGGCCTCATGTAGGCTGAGGCCTCATGTAGGCTGAGGCCTCATGTAGGCTGAGGCCTCATGTAGGCTGACGCATCATGTTAGTGTGTGTTGTGTGATGATGATGATGATTGTCTGTTGGTGACAGAGCGAGCCCCCATGGACGTGTGGCTGCTGGTGACGATCTGTGCTGCCACTGTCATCTTCATCCTCCTCCTCATCCTCACCGTCATCCTGTTTCGGCGGCGGCAACAGGTAAAGTTGTCAGATATATTTGACTCATGAAAAATGTTCATCTTTCTTTCTGTCTTTATTTATATACACATGTATACACATACAGTATATTTACTGTACACATAAATGTGTTTGTTGGTGTGTGTGTGTGTGTCGGTCTCTAGCGAGGGACAATGCCAAGGCGAAGGAAGCACAAATTCTGCCGCTGCAAAGAGTGAGTAGTCATTTCTTGCTTTAAAGCTGTCCAATGACCTTGAAGGTGATGCGGTTATTGAAATATGTACATGTAGTCTGTCCTACATAGGTCAGCCTTCTGTCTCAATAAAGCCACACAATCTAGTTCCCTTGTGTTGCCTTATCCAGAGCGACTTACAGTAAGTACAGGGACATTCCCCTCGAGGCCAGTAGGGTGAAGTGCCTTGCCCAAGGACACAACGTAATTTTGCACGGCCGGGAATCGAACCGGCAACCTTCTGATTACTAGCCCGATACCCTAACCGCTCAGCCACCTGACTCCCTCATATGATTAGGTTTAGTCCAAAGACAAGGCTGGCTCCTTCTCCAGCAAAACCGTTGAAACATTCTTAATTTCAAATGTTGACTTTAGTGGATTTCATGTAAGTACTTAGATATTGACGTCAGAAGACTGGATCAGAACAGAACATCTTTTCATGATTTCAGTCCCTTAAAACAAAATGAATAATTAAACAAGTTAGCCTGAATTTTTATGCAATTTTTCAATCACTGTTTTTATTTTTATTTTTGCCACTGGCTCCAAAGCGCCCCCTGGGGAGGAAAGTGGAAGGGATTTCTGTCTTGCTCTGCTGACTAAAACTGTTTTGATCCTGATACAGGCCGAAGCCCAAGGGATTCTACAGGACCTAAAGCGTCTAACAGAGATTCTAGAACACCACCACAAAGGAACAATTGCTCACAAACTCAGGAAGACATTGCCATCAGGTCTACACGTGTGAAATACGTTTTTAATGAAAGAGAGAGAGAGAAAATAGAACAGATATGGATGTTTGGGGATGAATTATTCACGAAAGCATACTATCTAAATCAACTGGACATACAGTTTGTATATATTCTTGTTCTACTGATTTTATTGAATTGCATGTAATTTCATTTTGCAGTCTTCGTGGTGTTTTCACAGGGATTACCAAGGGTTTTATGCTACAAGCTTTAATTTAATCATAAATTAAAATGGTAGCCTGCTGAGTTGCAAAACCCATCCATTTTTAACACAGTTTTTCCCTCTGGCTTTGAATAATGCCAAAAAGACACACAAAAAACAATGTTCTTGTGCTTTTTACCTTATATTCATAGAAGTATATGTGTTGTGGCAACCCTGGAGCCTGGGGTCAGGTGATCCAACCCTGGAGCCTGGGGTCAGGTGATCAACCCTGGAGCCTGGGGTCAGGTGATCCAACCCTGGAGCCTGGGGTCAGGTGATCAACCCTGGAGGCTGGGGTCAGGTGATCAACCCTGGAGGCTGGGGTCAGGTGATCAACCCTGGAGCCTGGGGTCAGGTGATCAACCCTGGAGCCTGGGGTCAGGTGATCCAACCCTGGAGCCTGGGGTCAGGTGATCAACCCTGGAGCCTGGGGTCAGGTGATCCAACCCTGGAGCCTGGGGTCAGGTGATCCAACCCTGGAGCCTGGGGTCAGGTGATCAAGGGGAAGTATCCCACATTCCCGCTCCCTGGCCGGGTCAAAGCCTGTGAGCTCCACGGTTACCGCAGCGTATATATACATATACATACATCTCCAAGGATGTATATGTACATATCAGTGTATCCGTATAGAACTTATATACCCTATTACATTTCTTTATATTTTGCCACATAAAATAAACACGTGAAGAACATATTACCGACTGTGCCTTCATGACCTCAAATGAGAAAACAAATGATCACCACACCCGCCTCATCACCACCACACCAGCCTCATCACCACCACACCAGCCTCATCACCACCACACCAGCCTCATCACCACCACACCAGCCTCATCACCACGCCAGCCTCCCACTCTTACTCACTTTTCTGTCAAGCTTTTTTAAAACATCCACACTGTGAGACTACTTTGCTCTCCAGCTTACAGAATGTTTACCTTGAAGTCCAGGTATCTGTGCACAATGCTCAGAGTGATGTGTAGTGAGGGGAATGGAAAGTACAGATTTCAGAAACATACTGGATCAGAGACAGGAGGCTGGAATGGGAAGCTGTGTGGTGCTGGGAACAGCTTGGTTCCATGGGCTTGGATGGACGCCATCTGACAGATGTGAAGCATCCGAGGCTCCAGGACAAGTCGGCAAGGTCTGGTGTTGCTAGGCGGAATTATTCAGCTCAGAGTGTGTTTGTGTAGTGAGGGGAATGGAAAGTACAGATTTCAGAAACATACTGGATCAGAGACAGGAGGCTGGAATGGGAAACTGTGTGAGCAAATAAAGAAAACATTTGATTTGATTCTAGTTATTGGGCACAGGGCATGGACCGATATAACTAAACTTGGATTGAATGTCATAATATTGCACCACTGTCTGTTATATTGGGATTGTAGGGGAGATGTTACGTTTGATCATTATTTACTTATGGCTGAAGGATCAGAGTCTTCTCTCTAATCCTAAGCATGATCTGGCAGTTTGATCACAGTTTGATCGCACTTCAGAACTACCAAGAAACCATGACTGAGTTTTCAGGTCACTTTGTGCTGGAACCTTCTACAGCTTGACTTAAGTCTTCTACTCCACGAGGAACTGCATCACACAGAGACACACACTCACAATGACCCGCCCCCACCCACCTGGAACAGTCAGACCATCAGTGTTCCCATATGTTTTGTTAATCACACACTAACAGCATCCAAATAGTGTTCCTGCCAGAATTCAACTTGTTGTTGTAGAGAGTAGTGTTGAAATGGATTGCATTTTCCTGAGTCATGTTTCCCAGAGTCATGCTGTGTTTCCCCTGCTTGCACACACACACACACACACACACACACACACATGCACCTCCTCCTCATACTATCAGATCAGTACCATTTCCAAACACACAGTGAACGCCAGAGAAAGAGAGTAAAATAAGGGAAAGTGAAACAGAGCATGAAAAGTATTTAGCAAGTTTGAAACTTCCCATTTTGTGCAATACTAAGGGAGCTTCCAGAGCATAAAGCCTCAACAAGGATCCTGGAATAACTCAGAGCTGAATGCAACGGGTGCGGCAAACACACCGAAAGACAAGTATCTCGATCCAATACTAAACCATCAACTCAATAGCCTAAGCTGTGAAGATTTAGTCAATTATTTTTTGGGGGCGAAGATTTGCAATTATGGAAAACGCGGAGGACTACTCCAGTCTGCAGGAGTTTACTGAAGACTTGTCCTCCAGAGGTAACAGACCTATTTTGTACCCCAACAACAGTAAGTATGTGTGTGTTTGTGTGTTCAGCCATGAAGAATGTTTGACCTGCTTTTAAGGACATGTTATTTTGAAGGAAAAATCGATGTGATTTATAGTCAATTCCTCTGTCTCTGCCTGTGGCACCTATCCCACAGAAACTGTAAATTGCTGTAATTTGACACATTTTTTGACACACCAAATACAACTTTTACGTTTCTTTGTAAATTGATTATTTGACCTGAGTAATTATCAATCCACTCAGGTACACAGGGACTGAAAAGGGGGTCCGAGTGTTTACGGAGGGAGACTGCACTATTTGTGCTCATTGGCCTCCTGGCCTCTGTCTGTGCCAACATTGTACTGAGCGTGCTTCGTAAGTACATGACAATACTACTGCTTATATGTTAGTCTGTTTACTTTCCATCCTCCTCTCCCTCTTCATGATGATGTCGATCAAACAATGTGCAGTGCCACTTCATACCTGTCTGTCTGTGTCTGTGTCTGTGTCTGTCTGTGTTTGTCTGAGTTGTCTGTATCTGTATCTGTGTCTGTGTCTGTCTGTGTGTCTGTGTGTCTATCTGTGTCTGTGTCTGTCTGTGTCTGTGTCTGTGTCTGTCTATGTCTATCTGTGCCTGTCTGTCTATCTGTGTCTGTGTCTGTCTGTGTCAATTTCTCCTACTCCTCTCCTGCTTGATCACTCTTCTTCTCTCTCCCATTGAAACAATGTCACTAATGGCCGTTAATCTCCATTACTGTGAAATGTCAGGCCTCACAGGACTCCTGGTGTTTGATGAGAACATGCTGATCGTGTTCCCTAACCCTAAAACAAACACCAGTTTGTCCTCGTTTAACATCTCCTAAATCTCCTCTTGCGCAATGTCAGGTTTATTTACCCCGTGCACAGCTTCTCTTCAGTTTTTCTTCTGTTCAGTTTTCACCAGGCACTCAGCCAGCGTTCCTCAAGAGACTACAGCCATGACGCTGAGGTTGAACTCTGTACAGAGCCGGTATATCAGTCTCTGTGAGGAATACACCATGCTGGGACAAAGCTGCTCCAAGACAGGTCAGAACAGACCTATCCACAATAGGTCTAGATTTAGACATGTCACTTTCACTTTAGTTCCCATGACTCATTTTCAGATTAACTATCACCTCCACCCTTTACATTGTTTTTCTCTATGAGAACAGTGAAGAAGTGTAGAGAGTGCCCTGAAGGATGGATACATTTACCAGACAAATGCTACAAGTTTAGTGATAAAAAGCTGGACTGGTTGAGTAGCAGCCAAAGTTGCACAACTATGGGAAGCCATCTGACTATCCTGCACAGCAAAGAACAACATGTAAGTATGTGTGTATGTGTTTGCCTCTGCCTGTATTTCAGTTACAGTATAAGGTATAAGGTATGTATAAGGTATGTATCCTTTAGGACGCACTGGAAAAAGAGGCGAGGAGGATTGGTGGGTCTGACTACCACTTTTGGATCGGCCTATCAGACTTGGAGAAAGAGGGGGACTGGAGATGGGTGGACAACACAACCCTCCAAAATAAGTATGTCCCCCCCCCCAAAGAATACTTGGATTCACCCGTTAGAGCAAAAAAACATTAGCCTATCATACAATAATCATATCATTTAAATAATAATATAAACAATGTAATCATATACAGTAACTGTTATCCATTCTTTCTCTCTCCCCCTCTTGCTATTTCTCTCTCCCTCCCTCCCTCCCTCCCTCTCTCTTTCTCCCTCTCTCTCTCTCTCTCTCTCTCTCTCTCTCTCTCTCTCTCTCTCTCCCTCTCTCTCTCTCTCTCTCTCTCTCTCTCTCTCTCTCTCTCTCTCTCTCTCTCTCTCTCTCCCTCTCTCTCTCTCTCTCTCCCTCTCTCTCTCCCTCTCTCTCTCTCTCTCTCTCTCTCTGTCTCAGATATTGGGATGAATGGGATTCAGAGCCAAATAACCACCAGTCTGGAGGGTTAGAAGGGGAGGACTGTGTTGTCCTGGACAGCTTTTCACTGACCTGGTCTGATGTACAATGTGAAAACATCTACAAATACATTTGTCAGATGGACGCCATCCAGCTCAACTGAATCACTGCTAACCTGATCAAACTGTTCTGGAATCCGAAGCTTGGAATCTGTTAATTGACTGTAATTACAGTTTTTCTCGATTGCTAACACACAAAAATGGTATGTGTAAGCCATCCCCACAAAACCATTTTGCCAAATCCCAGCAGAAAGACCATGTACCCCAGTCTTTAAACACAATTTACCCTTTTTGACACATTTCTCAGGTTCATTCACACTTCTTTGCAAAAATCTAAACACACCTCTTACCTTAAGACACAATTATCACCATTATGTCATTCAGAAAACATTGCCATTTGATAAGTAAACCCAAAACAGCGCAATTCAAACACCCTTAACAACCAATTATCCATGTGTAAGCACTAACAAGCAAATATACTCAACAAGCAATCAGGGGTTTGGAATGAATACAAAGGTAAGCTCATCTGTACTTTGAAATCATGGATGCAAATATCAGAAGAAAAGGAATAATTGTCCAAATGAGAGGAGGTGGACAAGGAAGAGGAAGAGGCAGAGGAAGAGGAAGAAGAACAACAATCTCAAATGAGATCCATGCCACACTATGACAGAAATCCCTATGACAGAACAACCTTCTCCAAGCCATGGAAGAAGTTTGTGGGGACATTGCTCTTGAGTCTTGTCATGGATGGCTCAGGCATTCAGGGGCATTTTCCCTGCTGTTTGGCTAGAGGAAAACATTGCCTGTGATGTTGAGGAAAATCTCTGGCCTGACCCTGGTCAGAGATAGAATGCTGACCCAGAATGAACAGTACTGTACTCAAGCTCTGTTACCCAGGTAAAAATTATTTGTTTATTTCCTTGTTTTCTTAGCCTTTGTTCCCCAAATTACAATTTACAGCAATACATTTGTGTTGTTGACTAACAGTACTACTATTTGTATACTGTGACCACTACAGTAACAATAGCTCAAAATGCAATTGCTGTATAATGTAAATAGAAAATAAACAGCCTGTAAGAAGGACAATTGCAGTAATTGTGAGTTTTATGACATCATGTCAAACTCATGAGGTGGAACATATCTAAAATTCAGGGACACGTTATAGTCAATGGTTCTTGAAAAGCTTTTTATAATTGTGTTTTCAATTCCTCCCAGCAGTGTCTAAAAGGTATTCAGAAGGTTGAATTTATTTGAGGGCTTTGTGTGTATTTTGAATGCAAAGTTAGGTTTATACGACAGATAATATGGTTTTTGACTACTGTGTTTGATTTTGGGTCAAAAGCCAAGGGTTTGGCCAAAACAGTGTAAGTATGAAGATGTGTGTTTAGAGTTTGGAGAAAACACAGTACACATTCAAGAAATGTGTCTTAGCAATTGAGAAAAACTGTAATTAGCATAACATTACTAAATGTGTGAATTGATTGGCAGATTCAAGGGCAGTCAATTCCTGAGTGATTTACAAAATGTTACCAAAGATACAAATACACCATAAATATTTGTATACACACATGATCTTCAACAGTGTAGTTTGCTGAACAATTGCTGTACATTTGAATTTGATTGTTTTTATTTAGTCGAATTTGCTTGCTTGGAGTATTTGAATTTGAGATCCTTACTGATTTTCTGCGCAGGTAGGCCTATACCAGCTCTTGAAATTAATTGTTACTTATTGTTGAATTTTAATAAAAGTGCCTGTTTTTACAGTCAATGGTTTAACCTCATGGTTCTCTCTGACTCGTGTTTTATCATGTCGATGAATAATGAACGCAATGTAGCACATTGTTAAACTAAGGATACACATTTTGCAATCACACATGATCCCCGTGGGACTTTTTACAAAACGGATATTTAACATACAGTTTGGTCTGTGTGGCATACAATGTGTGTGTGTGTAAAACTCAAAGTAATCAAATTAGTTACAGCATTTCGTTTTCATTCACATTTTTACCGTTGGGTGGCACTGTTTTCTCTCTTGTGTGTGCACCCCTCCTCCTGTTCAAGTGTCGCCCAATGAGAAACGACGTTGCTTTGTTGTCAAACGTGGGATGACAGCGGAATTGTGAGCAATTTTGTACACAGTGTCTCGACTTCAGTGCATCAAAACAAGGTATTTCTTTACCATTTGTATTTCGCTCAAATCAATTCATACGTTTTTCTAATAACGGAAAACTGCTCCTTCGATCATGTTAATCTGATCTGAGATAAGAGTCTGTTAATACTAGTAAAATGTGAAGAGGCCTACCGCTTGCAGGAAGCCTCGCTCAATTAGCTGCTAGCTTCCGTTCTGAGCAAACGTCGTTAGCTAAACCTGTAGCAAGACTTTAGTTACTCAGCTAGGCTATCTAGCTAGTTATTTGGATACAATCAAGTGACACTTAGAGCTAGGTACTTAGTTTACAAGTTACCAAATTACAAGTAGTTACTTTGATAACTACATAGCTTGTAGCAACGAACTATTTAGAAAACAGTTGATATCTAGACAGCAAATAGGCCCACATTTAGGAACTATACTCTGTAGCAAATACTAGCTATCATGTAATTGCACCTAGATAGCCGTGGTAGCTATCCCCTCTACATAGTTGGTGAGTTTAAAATCATTTTGACGTCAATTGCTGTGCTTCGACAGTAAACCATAAGCTACCTCTTCTAAGAGTTAAACATGATTTTATTGTTCAGTTTCAAGTTCACTTTCATGATGGGCGGAAGCCCATGCTTTAGATAAGCTGTGAGCCACAGGAAGGTTTCTTAGTGCTCGTTAGTTTATGATGAAGACGGAAAATGAAATTACTCTTTTGGAGCCCTGCCACAAGTGCTCTTCATAGAATTGTTTTGGTCGACAGAGCCATATGAATGCATAATCATGCCATGAACCTCTCAGAGTAGCTGATAAGATTTCATCATTCGAAAGTCCTAACAACAGCGGTCAACTTTTAGCTACCTCCCTTGATCATTTTTTGGGATCATTCCCTTTGCCCGCTGCCTTGCCTGTCTCTGATGCCTGTCTCTGATTGTGTCAGATGGAGGTGGAACAGCTGTTGTCCCTGTCTGGTTCTGCGTTGGCCCAGGCTGTCAGCTCTCTGCTCGAGACGCCAGGCCTCTACGTGTTCTCTGACATCCTCGAGCTACCCAACGTCAGAGAGGTACACACACACACACACACACACACACACACACACACACACACACACACACACACACACACACACTCTAACAGTCTTGGGTGTTAAATCGGCATTTGATTTGGGATGTATTTAATTGTAAAATACACCCTGAGGGTTCACAATTAAATGTATGCAGGATTAGGAATTTAATTCAAGGCAATATTTTTCGAAGCAGCGTACTGTCGGGATAATTGAAACTGAAAATTGTTATTAAAAAAAAATATTTGCAAAACGTGTTCCACCTGTCAAAAGTATAGCATCATTTGAAATGGTGACTTTATCACCGGCAAAGAGTACAAACCTTGATATACATTAAATGTTTTCTTATTTTCTTGTTCTCAGTGATGGTCAAGGGTCTTATTACTAGTAGGCGGAGCTTGATCTGGAAATGACTTGGCTACATCTTGTAATATTAATTCAAACTCAGAATAGGAATTTCATTATTCTAAGCTTAATTTAGAATTCGCACACACAGAAACACACGCACACACACATTCCAAGCTAACCCTGCAGCTCAGAGATAAAACACTGACTACATCACTGCTCTATTCTGTCAAAAAGTCATTCATTACTTCTCTATTCATCGCTCCATTCGGCTCCCCGCCCTTCACATCGCCCCCCCCCCCCTCCCCTCAGCTGGAGACGGGACCACACGCACCGGTCTACCAGCTCCTCAGCCTCTTCGCCTATGGAACCTACTGCGACTACAAAGGTATGGTGGGAGGGGTGATGGCGGTAGCACCAAGTAAATAAATAATGCGCCCCTGACACGCCAAAGTCGTTTTATTATGTGCAGTATTTCTCTCTGCCGGCTCGTCCCTGTCCCTGCCCGGAGAGCCGGCAAGGAGTCATTAACTGCTCTGCTCGCTCAGGTTCGGTTAACCCTCCGAGGGGAAAGCCTTTGCTCAGACCCCTGAACGTTGAGGGAATTGGAAAGGGGTGTGAGGCCTACCGATGCGAAATCCTATGTCGAAGGTGCTCGGAGATCGGAGAGAGCCATAATGTAGTTCGCCAGCAATGTCCCTGGCCAATAAGTCTAGCTTAAGGCCAGCAACAGGAGCAGAAGTCAGAAATATAGGATTTCTTATTCTTCCTGGCAGTGCAAAACTCAATGGAATATTTTTGTCTTAGCATGGTGGTAGAAGTGTGTGGTGACATTCTGAGAGGAGCTGTCACAGTTTCCTCCGGGAAAAGTGTTTGAGGTGCATCCCCCAGGGAGAGAAGCAATGCAGCCCTGCCTCCCTGCTCCCCTCTCCTCCCTCCACAAACAAGCAGCTCTACACGACAGGTCCCCTGTCGCCGTGGCCGAGTCGTGGCTTTAACTCAACCTCCCCGCCCCTCTCTCTCTCTCTCTCTCTCTCTCTCTCTCTCTCTCTCTCTCTCTCTCTGTCTGTCTCTGTCTCCCCTCTCACACTCTTGATTTCTCACTCTGACTGTGTTCATTTTTTTCCCCCTCTCTCTCTCTCCGTTGGACCGTTCTTTTGTTTATTCCTCCCTTCCCGGTTGCTCTGTTTTTCTCCGGCCCTTCATCTCTCTCTCTCTCTTTTTCTCTCCCTCTCACCCCTAGAAAGGGCAGCGTCTCTCCCGGAGTTGACCCCCGCACAGAGGAACAAGCTCCGTCACCTTTCCATCATTACGCTGGCATCCAATCTCAAGGTACTGTTCTAGGACATGTTTTAATGTTACGGCGCAATACTTTGAAGCCTCACAGTACTTTTATACACGTCTTCAGTACTGAAACGCTGCTTCTGAAGGCGGCGCTCAGAAAGTTGTGCCCGAAACAAGCAGCAGAATCGCCTCTGATGTTAATGATTTTAGCAGTCTGGCTCTTGAGACAACCCTGCCTTGAAACAGAAAGAAACATTAACAAGACAAAAGAGGAACGTCTTAAGATAAAACACTTGACTTTGTGAGAGTCTGTCGGCAATCTTCACTAGTGGTTATATTTATAACAGGTGGAGTGGAGAGGAGGCGGAAGAGAATCGGATCGTTTTGAGACAGAAATACTGTTTTATTATCGTGTCGTCTCTCTCTCTCCTATGTCCTGCTTTCTAAACTCACTTTCTTTATTTTTCTGTGCCTCTCTCTCTCTCTCCGCTATTCATTCTTCTAATCCTCTCAGTCGCTCTCCCCTTTCTCACTTGTTCTATTTCCTCACCCCCCCTTCCTTCTCTATAGACCCTGTAAATAATTGATTTATTCATTACTCTCTTCTTCTGTCCTCCCCCCCTTCCTCATCCACCTTCTCTCATTCTCTTCTCCCCCCCTCCCCCACCCCACCCATCCTTACCCCCACCCCACCCATCCTTACCCCCTCCCCACCCATCCTTACCCCCTCCCCACCCGACCCATCCTTACCCCCACCCCACCCATCCTTACCCCCTCCCCACCCCCCCTTCCCCACCCCACCCATCCTTACCCTCTCTTCTTTCCCATTCTCTTCCTTCCACTCATAATTCAGAGGACGCTGATTTGAAGCTTTTCCTGCATGGAAGTTTCCCCTACATTTACTAATTGTCCAATAAAGGCTTGTTTAACACAAAACTCTCCATGACATTTGAGCTTCATGAGCAATTTCAGAGTAACCGCTTTTGGATTTTATTCCGGCCAAGTGAAGTGGATCTGAGTTTCCCTGCCCTCCGTCCCTGTCTCTGTCTTGGCATTTCTGTCTAATGTGGCACTGAGAAAATGAGAGATATACAGTACTGTGCAAAAGTCTTAGGGACCCAAGATCTTTTAGATTAATATAATCTTGAATATCTTTTTTTTTTTTGGTCTTTAACTGTGCAGCAGTATAAAAGTGCTTGTCTCTTCCATTCATTATTTCTCAAAGCAGTTTTGCTTTACAAAAAAAATAAGAGTACTCATACCTAAGAAGACTTACATAGTACTGTGTGTATGTATATATATATATATAGATGAAAAAATCATGACTCCATTCTCTATTCCTTCTGTGCTCGCCCCAGTGCCTGCCCTACTCCCTCCTACTCCAGCAGCTGGAGCTGAAGAACGTGCGTGAGCTGGAGGACCTGCTGATCGAGGCCGTCTACTGTGACATCATCCAGGGGAAGCTGGACCAGAGGAACCAGCAGGTGGAGGTTGACTGCAGCGTGGGCCGAGACCTGGGGCCCAACGAGCTGCCCAACATCGCCAACACGCTGCAGGAGTGGTGGGTCCATGCGTGTGGAGGTGGATATCTGGAACGGGGGGTTTTGTCTTCAGTGGTTGACAGTGTTTTTTTGTTGTTGTCTCCCTCCCTCCCTCCCTGTCTCCCTCTCTCCCCCCTCCCTGTCTCCCTCCCCCCTCCCTCCCTGTCTCCCTCCCTGTCTCCCTACCTCCCCCCTCCCTCCCTGTCTCCCTACCTCCCCCCCTCCCTCCCTGTCTCCCTCCCTCCCTCAGGTGTTCGGGGTGTGAAGCAGTCCTTTGTGGGATTGAGGAGCAAGTTACCAGAGCCAACCAGTACAGAGAGAGCCAGCTAAAAGTCAAAGTTCAGGTGGAAACAGAGGTCAGTAAGAATTTTTCTTTTCTTTACCTTCCGGAATGTTCTTGTAGTGTTCTTTTATCCGACAGCCTAACAGCATTGTTCAGGACTGGCTCTGTCTTCCAGGCCTGCAACCAAAGATGGCATTTCAATCGTCTTCAGTTTGACGTGTAAAGCAGCTTGTCTCTCTCCCTCCTTCCCTCAGGTGTCAAACCTGCAGAAAACATTAAAGACCAGCTCCGCCTCCCCCTCGTCCGGCCCCGCCCCCGCAGGAGCTGCATCCAATCAGGATGCTGATCAGCCAGCCGAACCCAGAGACCCCGCCTCCTCCCAAGAACCACGGCAACCAGGCAAGAAAAGTTCAAAGGTGAAAGGGTAAGTTGGACGACGCTTCTCGTGTCAACTGCTTCACCCTCGACGTTTTTCCGCTAATAAATACTTTTTATCCTGCAAGAAAGATTTGACCATTTTTTTGACCATCATCCTCATCCTGTCATGTCGAGTAGCTTTGAAGGGAGGGGGTGGGACATTTTGGTTTCAGTCCTTTCAAACTCAAGCCGAAATTGCAAGGTTCGCAACACGTGCCTACCTTGCCTTTAACCCTCGTGCTGCCTTCGCGTCACATGACCCAAAGGTTCATAACGAACCATCGTTGTGTTTACCCAATTTTACCCAATACAAAAACTTTTTTTTTTTTTTTCTTTTAACCTTTGCAATGTGGGGGGTCTGAGAGAGCCCAACGGTTAAAAGAAAATGCTTCACTTTGTTTTTGTATGTGGTAAAGTTGTCGCAATACAACGGTGGGTTACAATGACTGATGGGTCAGAATGACCCGAAGATAACACAAGGGTTAAGCTTGCATCTTTGTTCACAGGGTAAATTTGTCAGGTTCTTTTTATGCATAGATATCACATACAACATTCTCAAAGCTTTTCCCAGCTCAGATTCACACCTGGCTGATAATTAACTCTGCCTTTTAATTAAAGTGTTGGCCAACGCTGAAGTCCAGTGTCAGTAACAGTTATAATCAGTATTATTCTAGTTTATTTTCTCATTTATGTATTTTCAGTTTAATTCCCCCCCCCCCATCAACATCAATTAAAAAGCCAGCTGCCAGTGTGTGTGTGTGTGTGTGTGTGTGTGTGTGTGCATTAGCAGTGTATGTGTGTGTGTGCATGCTCCTTTTGCTCCTGGACGTGCTTGCGCATGCAGAAGTCTTAACTACCCGAGGGGTAGTGTTCCTGTACTGCTCCTGACCCGTCTACCAGAGGCTCTCTGCTTTGGGAAAATGCCACCGAATCTACAAACCCTCTAGGTGCTTTCTTCCTGAAAGGATGGCTTGCTCCTCACAAGCCTCATCTCTGCCAGGCTTGCTGTTCCTGCTAAATAAGGAATGATCACTGTTTACTTCATGTTTTGGCACCTTGACAGCCCAGGAAAGCACTGGGACAATTGTATCAAACTCGACGCGGCACTTGATTTTGTAAGAAGGTGGTGTAGAGTAGATGAGGAGAAATCGTCGTCCTGGACCGCAGACCTGGCAACACAAACACTCACTCAACTGACGCATCGGGCTGAGTCATAAAACGTGCAGTCAGCGTTCATTCTGTTGTACAATGACGATGAGTTGTCTTGTCTGACGATGACGATGCTGTGGTGATTTGTGTTTTGGTCAGGCTTCGCGGGAGCGGGAAGATCTGGTCCAAGTCTAACTGAAGACAGGGGCTCAGGCAGAGCGAGGGCCCGACGAGACCCTCGCTGAACCACCACCCACGGACACCTCGACTCACTGACACACACACACACAAACTCAGCAATGATTTTGTGACCACCGCACACACACAGATACGCACAACAACAGACAGAGTTGCACTAGGCACAACAAATTCAGTCTCACGTGAGAGTTCTCATCTCACTACACACACACACACACACACACACACATACACACATACACACATACACACATACACACACACACACACACACACAGGTTTCAGTGAGTCAGGCAGAGCACCAGGAGTGTGACAGACCTGATAGCCGGCAGTTGTACTCAACCAGACAGACTATCTGCACTGTGTATATACACAAACACACCTCTCTCAAACACACACACGGACAGACTCAAAGACAGACAGACAGACACACACACACACACACTCTGCCCCATGCAGAGTTGCTCTAGCCAGTCTAGACATTTAGCAACATGCAGTGAATCCGAATAAGTGTATTTGATGTGTGTGAGTGTGTGTATTGTTTTAAACAATATTATTTTGTTTTTTGGGGGGTTATTTGTTTGTTTTTCTTCTGAGCATTTATGTTTAAACATAAAATCAGGAATAAAAGACCCCCTTGTGCTAATAATGTAATAATAATCTTGACTTCCTCATTAATGTCTCTGTCACTTCCTGCCTCCTAAGTGCACTTCAAAGTGCATCTCTTGAGGGCGCATTACTAAATGTTAACTCACAGAAGGGGGTTATCAGTTAAGAGGTCAAGCCATTAATTAGGGCATCTCCCAAAAGAAGAACTGAGACTTCCCCTGTGTTCAGCCGACATGGTTACACACACACACACACGCATTGGAGAGGCATTCATATTTGATAACCGGAAGCTTCCATTTCAGCATCGAAAGCGCCTGTCAGGATCGCCTGCCTGCTGTCACGTCACATGCTGGAAATGTCTCCTTTTTCACGCTCGTCCTGTCCATCTCTTATTCTCCATCTTTCCCCCTTTTTTTTCATTCTCTCGGCTTTAACTCTTTATTCGCTCTCTCGCCTCTTTCCTTCCTCTGTTTTCTCCAAAACCACTGCCTTTGTTCTGCATGACGTTAATGGGAGCAATTAAGTCTCTCTGCACCCACCGAGAGAAATAGAAGGATGGAGACAAGGAAATTATGATCCTATTTTTTTTAACCCTGTTTCCACCCCACCCCTTCTCTCCTCATCCCCCTCTCTGCCTCTGCCTCTCCCCTCTCTTTCGCTCCCTCTATTAATAGCGGTGTTAATTTCAGTCAGTGTGATTGAGCTTTAGTGTTTCACAGTTTGTTCTGTTCTTAGCAGATGGAGCACTGTGAATTCTAGCAGCTGTACACCTAGTGTGTGTGTGTGTGTGTGTGTGTGTGGGTGTCAACATGGATATTCTACTTTAGCGGCTGGACGACTTTGCACGCATCCATGTGTGTGTTGTTGCTGATGGGTCTGCGTCATACGACGGTTGGAGTCTCATAACTAGCCGGCCGTTAAATCTTCAGAGTGGACTTCAGACAATCAATTACTTTGAATGATCAGTAAAATGCCTGGAGTGAAGGAACACCAACAGCTGACTGGGGGTGAATCTCAATGAGCTAACATCGCTCCCTCATGTCCTGTATCCTACCCTGTTTTCTCCTGTACAGGCAGCTGTGTGAAGGACCGGACAGAGGAATCCAAATCCTTTGGAGGCTGCATGCTGTAGCTTTGATCTTCCCTGTCTGAGCATATCTGTGGAGTGCAGGCTGTGCCAGGAGAGAAAGCTGATAAAACACTATTGAGACGCTTCCGGAGCATATCTGTGGAGTGCAGGCCGTACCAGGAGAGAAAGCTGATAAAAGACTATTGAGATGCTTCCTTTGTACCTTTATAATCCACCTCTGTCCCACTTTGTCCAGCTATAATCTGGACCTGTATTCGACTAGGGGTCCTGCTACGGACAGAAAGGTCCAGCCACTCACAGAGGTAAAACACCAGTGTCTTTTATTGAGCTTCCATCTTATAACAGAACCACACATCTACAGGAATGCAACTGTCAACCACACATTACTGGACGGTTGTAATACACAGGTCACAGATTATGATGTCACAGCACTAGGTGTGGAATCTCAGAGGGTCTTTTCCCCAAAACCTGGTAAAAGAAGTTAAAATGTTTAGCTCGATAAACTACGCAAACTGGAACATTTGGAAATTGGAACAGCTGAAGAACCCTTGAATATAAACCAAAATGGTAAAACGACAACCGCAGAACTATACAAAGAATAATAATCAAGCCTCAGCACACTGACATTTCAATTAGAAATCACCCAAATATACACTTTTCTCTGAGTGTACACCCACACGCTTTCAATGTATTATTCTCTATGCTTGGTACACCTCTGCACAATCCGTACCCCAATGAGAACTGAACAAAAACACGCTTACAAAGGCACGACAAAGTGAGATGAAAAGCAGGCCGATAATTAAAGAAACAAATCGTTGGTATAATTTTGGGATGGAAGAACAAGCACTGGAAGATTGCAGGGCGGAAGCTACGTTATTTGCATTGCGAGCGGCAGAGCTGGGGGGCTAAGCAGCCGTGTTTAGAATGTGTCCCTGTAAACACGTTGGCTTCTGGCTACAACACAGCAAACCATCTTGAATCCCAACCCTCCCCCAACCCCCCCCCCACCCCCCCCCCCCCCTGCCACCATTGCCCCCCACCCCCTGTTGGGAAACAATGCAACTGGTTATCACCACTTACAGTGAGGAGGAAAAACAAAGCTACAGCGTATAAACTCCCTCGACCGTTTCGTCGTGAAAGAAGAGGTTCAACCGCTCAAAGACTACTGAAGGTAATAGCTACGCATAGGGCTGCTGTGTGTAGTACCATCACAACAGTTAATGCTCAGTTCTGGCATTTTCGAGGGAGTTGGTGGTAGGTGGTGGTTGGCGGGTGGGGGATGTTCTGTGGGTGCCTAACAGGGTTTTTGCTTGCAAATTAGTCATGGCAGGTAAAGCGCAGGCTGTTAACCATGGCTAGAGGCGGTACAGGGGAATATAAACCACAACAGTCCACAGTGACACAGAGGCATATAAAATGGGAAGATTTACACCAAAGCACAGAGGAGGCAGAGGAAAAGAGGAAGGAGACACGAGGCGAGGTGAGGGAGTAGAGACAAGGTCAGCAGGAAGAGATTGTGTTTTCTGGACCTTGGGGGAACTGTGGAGTTTTGGCAATCACGGATATGGAGAGTCCTGATTTCATTTCACAGTCTGAGAGAAATCATTGAGTGCCGTGGGCACACCCTCAGGTGGCGTAGATGTTCTTCTTCATGTCCCATGGAAATGTGTATCAAATCGGAAAGAGACGCCTTAAAGATTCACCACAGGTATCCTTAGGGAGAAAGAAAGAGAGTGAAAGAGATAGAGCGAAGAAGAATCGGGAGGAGGGTGGAGAGAGAAAGGCAGCGGTTAAAGGCAGAAGGCACACACATCAACTGAAAGCGAGATGAAACAACCGTCTCAGATCTAGTCTCAACAAAGTCAACGAAAGAGGGCAGGGGGGCGGGGGGGGGGGCCGGGGGCCGGGGGCGTTGGAGTGGAAGGAGACTAGGAAGACGAGAGAGAGGGGCAAGCGAGGGAAGTGGGTTGGGAAAAGTAAGGAGGCGGAAAACTAGAGTAGAAGGAGAGAGGGAAAGTGGAACGGAGAGGAGGAGGAGAACTTGACGGGGGGGAGGAGAGAGGGAAACGAGGGGAATTGGACTGGAGCCCAATTATCCTGATTGAGATTAACTTTAAATCCCCCTCCCATAAAAGCATCATTTCATGGATTGTGCTTCTGCTGCTTACGAAACCTCATGACTCATCTTGAGAGGAAGTTCTGAAACGCACATACGTCTTATCACTCCGGGCCTGTGCTCTCCACAGAGAATGGCACTACTTGCCAATTAGACACATATATACTTAGAGAGACAAGGAGAGCTAACACACGCGCAGGCACAAGCTACTACACACACGGCACCCATAAATACACACACAAACATAAACACAAAATCAATTCGAACACACACACTCTGGTGAGCTGGTGAGGCATCTCATTACCTCTCCCTGTCGGTAAAGGAGGGGGTGCTGTGCAGCGTCTGCCGGCTGTCCTCCATGGCGAGGGAGCGAGGGAGGGCGAGCGAGAGGGGGGGGGCCACGCCACGGGAAAGCGGGGGTGGGTGCTGGGAACAGCTGCGGTCGTAACTGAGGAGGGAAGAGCGAGTGAGTGAGCGAGTGAGCAAGAAGGAGAAAGAGAAGGAGTGTGGAGAGAAAGGATGGAGGGGGAGAAAGGGCAAGGAGAGAGAGAAAGAGGGAATGGCATCGCAGAGCCATTTAGACTCGGAGAACACATTACCCTGCCACTGTGAGAGGGAGCTAATGCACTCATTTGACTCATTAATGCAGTGTCAGAGGAGAGAGAAAGAGAGAGGGCTGCAAAGAGAGAAATAAGGTGAAAGTGTGAAGAAGGGGAAAAGCAAATAAGGGAGGGTGGGAACGAGAGTGAGACACAGACAGAGGGGGGATGGGGTGAGAGACAGAGACAGAGAGACAGAGAAAGAGAGAGACAGAGAGAGAGACAAAGAGAGAGACAGAGAGAGACAAAGAGAGAGACAGAGAGACAGAGAGAGAGAGAGACAGAGAGAGAGAGAGACAGAGGGGAGTCAGGTGGCTGAGCGGTGAGGGAATCGGGCTAGTAATTCAAAGGTTGCCAGTTCGATTCCCGGTCAAGACAACTGACGTTGTGTCCTTGGGCAAGGCACTTCACCCTACTTGCCTCGGGGGAATGTCCCTGTACTTACTGTAAGTCGCTCTGGATAAGAGCGTCTGCTAAATGACTAAATGTAAATGTAAATGTGAGAGAGAAAGACAGAGAGAGACAGAGAGACATAGCGAGAGAGCATGATCCATGGATGGTATAAATTATAATAATGGAAGTTTGCTGTGAGTTATGATGATGGCACAAGCTCAGGAGTCACGGGCACAGAACTCTTAAGAGCACTTACACACACACACCCTAGTCATTTCACTGCCATAGGCACACACAAACACACACACTAACACACACACCGACTGCTGTTGTCGCTCTTCTTGTGATCAGAATCGCAAAGATTGATTTTTCATTTTATGTCATCCATCACATTCATGAGGTATCCTGCTTTCTCACTCTACAATCCATATTGCATTCTAGTCAACTCCCCCAATTAAACACCTAGTGATATTTACAACTACACACCACTGGGACCATGGCAACTGAAGCCTATCACAGCCCGAGAGTGCTGCTGCAGCGAGACCCTGCAACACTGGGTGTGTACATACTGTAAAGTCAATTTGAGATCCGTCACTGTGGGTTTACACAGAACCCGGTTAGAGGGTTAATTAAGTTAGCAAAACGCAGCAACACTTAGCACAGGTCTCTGAGGCAGTCAGGCAGTGAGAGAAAGAGAGAGAGAAAGAGAGAGAGAGAGAGAGAGAGAGAGAGAGAGAGAGAGAGAGAGAGAGAGAGAGAGAGAGAGAGAGAGAATATGCTGGATGAGAGAGATGAGAGATGGGGGAGAGAGATGAGTGAGATAGAGTAGAGAGAGAGAGAGAGAGAGAGAGAGAGAGAGAGAATAGGCTGGATGAGAGAGATGAGAGATGGGGGAGAGAGATGAGAGAGATAGAGTAGAGAGAGAGAGAGAGAGAGAGAGAGAGAGAGAGAGAGAGAATAGGCTGGATGAGAGAGATGAGAGATGGGGGAGAGAGATGAGAGAGATAGAGTAGAGAGAGAGAGAGAGAGAGAGAGAGAGAGAGAGAGAGAGAGAGAGAGAGAGAGAGAGAATAGGCTGGATGAGAGAGATGAGAGATGGGGGAGAGAGATGAGAGAGATAGAGTAGAGAGAGAGAGAGAGAGAGAGAGAGAGAGAGAGAGAGAGAGAGAGAGAGAGAGAATATGCTGGATGAGAGAGATGAGAGATGGGGGAGAGAGATGAGAGAGATAGAGTAGAGAGAGATGACAGATAGGATGAGGGGAGGGCTGGCAGGGGGCTTATCGTGTATCAGCACCCAGTGAGTGGAAGGATTATCTGTGGTTCTTGTCTCTAAAAAATGAATAAATGTAAATGTAGACGGCACCGGGCCGGTAGAGATAGGAGACTGGGCCAGGAGATAAGACCGGGCTGTGATCACTAAGACTGCAGTATTAGAGAGGTGAGGAAGCTAAATGAAAGCCAAAGGCAACAAGGATAGGACTCCCCAATTCAGACAGAGACAGAGAGAGAGAGAGAGAGAGAGAGAGAGAGAGAGAGAGAGAGAGAGAGAGAGAGTACATGAACAGTGACAGAAAAAAAGAAAACATTAAGGAAGTAAAGCAAGGAGGGAGCGAGATAAATATTGAGGGTGTGGCAATATGAATCCATGCAAGAGACTTTGGAAAAGAGTGGGTCTGGAGCAGAGATGTGTGTGTGCGTGTGTGTGTGTGTGTGTGTGGGGGGGGGGGGGGGTAGTGTGTTAGCAGAGGGTGCCCTGAGCAGGACAAGGACAGGGTGGAATAAGTCCAGTATGACCACGGTGATGCACTGTACATGTGAGGTCTACCTACGGGAACCCCCCAGACCATGGGTTAACCCTCGTGCTGCCTTCGGGTCACATGACCCAAAGGTTCATAACGAACCATCGTTGTATTTAGACAATTTTACCCAATACAAAAACAAATACAAATTATTTTCTTTTAACCTTCGCAATGTGGGGGGTCTGAGACAGCCCGACAGTTAAAAGTTTTAACCTTCGCAATGTGGGGGGTCCTGAGGACAGCCCGACAGTTAAAAGAAAAAGCTTCACTTGTTTTTGTATGCGGTAAAGTTGTCGCAATACAATGACTGATGGGTCAGAATGACCCGAAGATAACACAAGGGTTAAAGGTTTTAAATAAAAGTTGAGGCTTCCCAAAAAACTGCCGGGTTTAGAGATGTGCCAGTTTTGCTTTGTATTTCAATTACATCAATTCTGTATCTAAAATGAAAAAAAATCGATTTGGTTGTCCTAAGTCAATAGCTTTTATAAAAATATTTAGGTGAAGGCTTTTTGCTCTGTCAGTTAAACTCAACTGCTGAATTGGCTAAATTGAATTGGAAACTCTTGGATACCCTGGTATACGCTGGAGTTGAATGTTACTTTATCCGAGAGATGTCGTGCGGAGAGACTGACAGAAGGATGCCTGAAAGTTGACAGGAAGTTGACAGGAAGTTGACAGGAAGAAGAGAGAACAGAAAGTAGAGTATATGACAATTTCCTACCAGAGTTTGGCTGTTATGATGACTGCTGTCAGGATGAGCAGGGAAGAGATGGTCACTGTGACGTAGAACTGAGGGTCCACTGGAATCAAACACACACACACACACACACAAACACACAAACACACACGCATGCACGCACACACACACACACACACCACACACACACAGATGCACAGGCACGCACATGCAAGCACACACACACATACACAGCTGTTACCTTACAGGGCGTCACCTTACACCTCTCATATCCTTGTGATGTTACCCCTGCTGTCAGTGCTAATGAGTTTTAGGGAAGTCAATAAGCTCTTTTTTGACATAAAGTAGAATTGTGAAGTTGGCCCCAGAGACCAATCCCATGACGTCATCCATTCAGCACTTAATAGCATGATATCATTTCCCCAGTAGGGGAGATGAGAACCCTATTAGGCATTCTCAGCCACAAAAACACACACACACACACACACACACAGTACGAGGCCCAGTGGGGCGCTGTCATCTCCCAGATGATAGATAATTCCCCCTGAGTACTCGATGTATTTGTTCACAAATGTCTCCGCTCCAGACCACCCTTCATCTCCCCTCTCTCTATTTGAAAAGCGGCGACTTGAGACGGTGCCCACCCTTCCTCCGGTTGCCTTTCCTTCCGCCTCCTTCTCTCCGTCCTCCTCTCCCTCGCGTCCCTGGCTTCCAGCAGAGACTCCTGGGGCTCGGTGCTGCCCGGCGCACCCTGATGATGCGACCAAGTCTCGGCTGACGTTGTGGCCCACTTGGTGGTCGGTTTCCTGGCTGGACAGGAAGTGATGCGTCTCGTCCTCCAGGGGATGCGTCGGGCCCCAGTCCACCGCCCAGAGAGGCGTGGGCGTGGCCTGGGCGGGTGACGGACAGCGGGGCCGAGAGGGGCCTCCACCTGCCCCTCGCTTTCGCCGTCGTCTCGGTTACAGGTGGAGGGCGGTATCGTCGCGGCAACCAGGAGTAATGAGAAGCAACTGAGGGCGGTCAGTCGTGTGACAGGAGAGATGGAGCTGAGAGAAAGAGAGAGAAAGAGAGGGATGGAGGGAGACGGGGAGAGTGAGAGAAAGTCGAAAGGGAGCAGAGTGGGAAAAAAAAAGAGTTGAAGTGAATCTCCTAACCAGACGCCTCGTGTTAGCACGCACGGTCCTCACATTGTGCCTGTCACACAGGCACCCTCGGTCAGCCTGAGCGCATGCATGCTCTTCATCTCACCATCTCTCCATCGCTTCGTTCTGTTCACAGGGACCCCTCTCTTCCGGTCATCTCTCTCTGCATAGACAACACCGAAAAAGAGGAGAAAATGAAAGAGTGAGCAGAAGAGAGAGAGAGAGAGTGCGAGGGAGAAAAAGAGACTGAGCCAAAGAGACTTCTTTCGGACTGATGCAGAGAATGTAAACAGACCAATATACGAACGCAGCGGAAGGGGAAACCCTCTCTCTCACACACACTCATACACACTCTCACACACACAAACACACGCGCCTCTGGCTACAGAAACGGACGCGTCGTTATTTCACGAGCGTGCAAAGTGCGCCGCACGCACACTCAAACACATGCACACCTGTGCACGGCAACATTCATCACACACATGCACGGACACTTACAGCTGGATAGGGTGCGACTTCTTGTCCGAGTCAAATGTCAAAACGCCACAGACGTCCACTCGCACACAGGCACGAAGACAGACCATAGCCTCACACAGTCAGTCAGTCACTCAGACAGCTATCAGTTAACATGCCTACCTCTGGCTGAGTAGAGGGAATGAGAGAGACAGAGAGGAGAGAGGAGTTATAGAGCGCAAGTGGGGAAAAGGCATTGGTTGCCTTAGCGACAGAGACATGTAGAGTCTGAGAGGAGAGAGAGAAAGGAGAGAGAGAGAGGGGGGGGGTGAGAGAGAGAGGGGGGGGAGTGAGAAACAGTAAGGGAGAGATTTAAATGCTAATAATGCTTTTAAACGGGTTCAATTAAAAGGACAGGGGGGATACAGTAATGTATTTGAAGTAGATTACATAGGCTACGAGAACAACATGAATATATGTTTGGGAGGTGGCGAAGATCTTTAATTATGTTTAGAAAAACAGAAAGATGGGGAATGCAGGGGAGTAAGTGGAATCAATAAACATCCGTTTACAGGAGTCAGTGTAGTAAGGGGACGTGCAAATAGACAGGGATCTCTCCACTGATGTCAGACCAGGGGGGTGTGAATGTGGGGAGGCTGGTATCTCTCCACTGATGTCAGACCAGGGGGGTGTGGATGTGGGGAGGCTGGTATCTCTCACTGATGTCAGACCAGGGGGGTGTGGATGTGGGGAGGCTGGTATCTCTGCACTGATGTCAGACCAGGGGGGTTGTGGATGTGGGGAGGCTGGTATCTCTCCACTGATGTCAGACCAGGGGGGTGTGGATGTGGGGGAGGCAGGTATCTCTCCACTGATGTCAGACCAGGGGGGTGTGGATGTGGGGAGGCTGGTATCTCTCCACTGATGTCAGACCAGGGGGGGTGGGATGTGGGGAGGCTGGTATCTCTCCACTGATGTCAGACCAGGGGGGTGTGGATGTGGGGAGGCTGGTATCTCTCCACTGATGTCAGACCAGGGGGGGTGGTGGATGGGGGGGGGGGGGGGGGGGGGGGGGGGGGGGGGGGGGGGGGGCGGGTAAATTCAGGATAAATATTTGGACGCGCAAGGGGTGATAGCGTGACAGCTTTATTGCATACATGAGAAACAACATTTACAATAGAAAAACAGTCTGTTTCAATGCTCGCTCGCTCTCTTCACACTCTCCCCTCCATATGGGCGCTCTTCCTTCGCCTCCACTCTATCAATCTGTCACACTTAGCCCCCTCCTCTTCTGCGTTACTCTTTCTCTCCTCCTCCCTCCCTCTTGCTGGCTCTAGGGCGGCATCTTCTTGAGGTTGGTGGCGGGTGTTTCACTCACTGAAGAACACAGCGGAACCAGAAGAGGAGCCGTCTGATGCATCTTGGGATGTGGAGTCTTTGTCGTCACCATCATTATCATCATATTCTATTGGAGAGAAAACAATTGCTAAATTAGTGATTTTGAGTAAATGTTATAATCTACAGAGACTGTCAGATGGATGTGTGGGAATTTAGGGGTTGACTCCAGGCAGGAGCTAGTCTTAATTTTTCAATCTTTCATTCAGCTTCAGCCTGCCTCTGGTGCAGCCTAATGAAATACATTTTTACATTTACATTTAGTCATTTAGCAGACGCTCTTATCCAGAGCGACTTACAGTAAGTACAGGGACATTCCCCCGAGGCAAGTAGGGTGAAGTGCCTTGCCCAAGGACACAACATCATTTTGCACAAGCCGGGAATCGAACCGGTAACCTTCAGATTACTAGCCCGACTCCCTAACCGCTCAGCCATCTGACTCCCTGAAATACGAGGCCAGGGAAGCCATGACCACTTTCAAATGTACAGTTTGGACGTGTACAAGTGTGCTGGGAGTGCCTGTCACCATCACTATCCGACTCGTCCTCACTGTCCTCCGACTCCGTCAGGGAGGCGTCCAATCGGCTGTCTCGCTCGCTGTGACGTCTCCCCTGTGACATCATTCCCATAATCACATTACTCACATCGCTACGTTAAAACTCCCCAAACTGTGACTCCTCCAATCCTTCAATTACTGACTTACTAACACATCTATATTCATGCGGAAAAATAATTGACTGTCAGCAGAAAGGAGTGATGTGTTATCTGGGGTGGAGTGTACCTCTGCTTGCTGGAGCTGGGCAGCTGCTCCAGACAACCAGATCCCGTCCCCCCGTCACCCAGCGGTGGTCCCCCACTTCCTGTGAACCAAGTGGCGAAGCACAGAATTCTGGGTATTTCCTCACACATCAGGGAGGTCAAGTACCTGCACCTAGGAAGCGAGAATACTGATGGAGAGAGAGGTGAAGAGATAAGAGAGCATGGAGAGGGAGGGAGGGGAGGGGGGAGGGAGGGAGGGAGGGAGGGAGGGAGGGAGGGAGGGAGGGAGGGAGGGAGGGAGGGAGGGAGGGAGGGAGGGAGGAGGGAGGGAGGGAGGGAGGGAGGGAGGGAGGGAGGGAGGGAGGGAGGGACAATAAAACCCTTAGCAGATTCTATCTTCAGTTTGTTTTTATTAGAAAATATCATTAGATGAAGTATCATTAGAATTGGTTAGTAATCAACTCACAGTTGAGTGTGCTCTCCCCATTTGTTAAGTCATAGCAGGAGCCAATCAGGATTCCCCCTGTCTGATGGACACAGTCTGTGACTCCTGCAGAGCTGCTGTGATTGGCCAGTTTGGACACAGTACCTGACATGATTGAACACAAAGGCAAGTCACACTCCCTGTTAAACACTCTCACACACACGTCCATCGCAAACAAGTCTGTCACAAGCACACACACACACACACACACACACACACACCACACACACTCCTCACCAGCCCTCCAGTTGAGGATCTTCACGTTAGCTCTCCCATAGGCCAAGAAAAGCCTGTCGCCACGGGGACTGAGGGTCAGACGGCACCATGACCTCTGCAGCCCGTCACCCATGGCGTCCAGTGATGTAAGAGTCGCAAGGGGTCCCGCTCTGACAGAGGTCCTCCCACACACACACACTCCCATCCGCTGATCCGCTGAACACCAGAGGACCCTGGGACTGTGGAGGACAGAAGGGAGCGTTGTCATGGGAGATAGACTTTTTTGTGTGTGTGTTCGTACGTGTGAGGGTATATACTTGTGTGTGTGTGTTTGGTGTATTTAAATGGATTGCGGGCTTTGCATGATAACCGAGAGAGGGCGATGATTATGCCTTTATGGTTTAATTTGTTTGCCATATGTGTTTTCCAGATTACAGGCTCTTGACATTCTGAATGTGTAGCTTTCTCCTTCAAAGCAGACCCGCGCTACATGAAGGCTTGTAGGCAACACATGTATGGCATTTTCAAATATCCTGTTACAAGAGCCAGCGCTCCGAGAGACCAAATTGATTTCCATTTGAAAGAAATGAACAAAATAGACGGCATTAGTCTGAACAGAGAAGGAAATGATCTCTTTCTTTTTTTGCCGACTTCTCATTAAAAATAATTACTTGGTTTTAAATATTATGATTAATAAGGCTTTATTAAGGCTTTTCCCTGGCAAAACACATCATAAATCATACACATTTCTGATGGGCTGCCAGCACAGAGATCTCGTTTCAGGAGAACATCAGTCAGGCACCTATAAATCGCTGCTAGTTTTCCTAACATTCGTGAAATGGTCTGAGTGAAGAAAAAGTGTCTTTTAGAACCCCTGATTCAAACAGTGAGGGCACCAAGCAAGACGATTGGCAGAACCCACCTGCAGGGAAGTGACAGTTTCCTGGTGAGCGTTGATCGATTGACAGTTGTCCAGGGTGAGCCAGCTCCAGCCTTGAACCTTACCCCCATCTGAGGACAGAGAGAGAAGGTAAATCCGTCTTCCAGCTCCCGGCAGCTATTACGGATGCTTCCTGTGAACACACCTGAGGCTAGCGGCATCACATGTCTGCTCCTATCAGGCTTGCGTCAAGCTCTGCCCCTCCCGGACCCCTTCGCTGACACAGCCACACACAGTTTTCACATATGGTGTGTGCTACAGTGGTGCCCGAGGCCATACAGCACGTACGCAGGTGCACAGTGGAATATGCACGTGCAATTACACCGATTGCATACCACACGAGCACATCACACACGTCCGACAACCACAAACCGACACGTTAACCAATGCACACACATATACACTTGCACACACACACACACCCAAAGACACACACACACACCTGATCCAGTGACGATGTATCCATTTCCCTCGGGCACAAAGCAGAGAGCAGACACAGTGTTGAACGTGTAGATGGACTTAACACACTGACCTGAGGGAGAGGAAGAGGAACACGGATGATTACAAACTTTCTTACTACACACACGGCTGGCTACACACACATCCACAAAACAACGCAAAGTCACTCACACACACACACACGCAGTGTATAAAAAGCACGTGAATCTACACGCACACAAACTACACACCCACAAAGCCTTTGGGCTCAGGGTGGTTGAGCGTGTCAGTGGTAAACTCACCAGTGCTTAAGGCCCAAATCCTCACACAACAGTCGACTGCACCACTTAGAATGAACCTCTCCTTCTCAGACAGAGACAGGGACCTTGCTGTCAGGGGACAAGGTCGGCCAGATGGAGAAGAGAGACAGAGAGAGAGACAGTGAAAGAGAGAGAGAGAGAGACAGTGAGAGAAAGAGAGAGAGAGAGAGAGAGTGAGAGAAAGAGAGAGAGAGAGGGAGAGAGACAGTGAGAGAGAGAGAGAGAGAGAGAGAGAGAGAGAGAGAGAGAGAGAGAGAGAGAGAGAGAGAGAGAGAGAGAGAGAGAGAGAGAGAGAGAGAGAGAGAGAGAGAGAGAGAGAGAGAGAGAGAGAGAGGGGATAAACAGACAAAAAGATGTTGTTGCTGTGCAATAGTATATGATACGTATTTAAAATGTGACTTTTTTCTTATATTCCATCAGACATATTCCAGTGTTTTGCCCTTGGCACTCTTAAGTTTCTACTTGAGGGCAAAAAAAAGGAGAGATGGAGAGAGAGAGGGGGGGGGGCGTGGGATGAGAGACAGAGAGGGCAGAGAAGTTCAAGTAGAGGAGCGAGGAGGAGAGCGATCCCTCTTTTTGCTGGGAGGAGAGCTCTCCTCGGAGACTCTGCAGAGGCGATTTAGCTCTCTGGGCCTGACCTGATTTAGCTAATATTATAATCATCGGAATACCGATGCTTCTCTGAGCAGTGGGTGTGTGAGAGAGAGATATACAGTTTAGGAATGTTTGCACAGTATTGTTTTTCATTATATATTTATTTATTTTTTATATAAAAGGTGTGTGTCTGGCCTCAGGTGTTTGTCTATGTGCATCCGTGTCTTACCTAGCCTCCTGCAGTACTCTGGTGGAGGAACAGACAGACAGGTTACCCCCCCTGTGTGACCCCCCAGATTTCTCTGCTCCGTTGCCGTGGGGACATGCCACACCTTGACCGTCGTGTCTCGGCTGGGATGGAGACGGAGAGAGAAAGGAGTCAGGGACAACGAGTTAGGGCAGTCTGGGAGTGTGGAGATGGAGTGCGTGTTAAGAATGCCCCGGGTTCAGCTACCTCTTCAGCTGTCAGATATTTTTTATACATTTTTTATGCATTAATGAGAAAAAGAGAGACATAAGAGAGAGGTTAAATTATTCGGTTTTAGGATGGTTCATTTGGAATGATGTCCTGTACCTTCCTGAGACCACCAGGTTATCTACAGACACCACGCAGGTGATGATGTCACTGTGACCCTCCAAGAACCTCAATCGGAACTTGGCTTTTTCCCAGGATGCTTTGAGGGAGTTGAATTCGGCATCTGGGTGGGGAAAAGGACTACAATTACCATGGCTGACTCGTCAGTTCTTGAAAACACTCTCCAACTAAAAACGTATTTAGCAACATGAAGCAGTTATTTTGGACCAGGCTGCTGATTCTGTCTGAAGGATGCAGCACATTCAGTCTGTGTCTTCCACCCTGAGGTTGACGTTAAACAACTACCTGTTGAGTCAGGTAGCCTCGCCTGGTTCTAAAAGTCTATGGAGCTGTCGTTAGATTGCTCTCCATACGGCAATTACTCTCCCTTTATTACAGATGTATATTGGACCTTTCGGGCATTCTCTGTGGGATACATACTGTATATAGATACATAAATCTCTCTATCTATCAACCTAACATATCTAGATATACACACACACATAAACATACAAGCCATGCCCACCTCCCTCTGGTTCTGCTGGTCTTTGCTGTGTCACGGCTGGGCAGGGTTCTGCTGGTTCTGCTGGTCTCTGCTGTTTCACGGCTGGGCAGGGTTCTGAAGGCTTGGGAGTCGCCCGCCTCTCCTCTCCTCCGCCTGTGTCTCCCCCCGCTGCAGTCTGCTCCTGCCTGGCTGCCAGCCTTCGAGACTCTCCCTTGGGGATCTTGGTAGCTGGAGGCTTATGTGATGGAAGGGCCTCAGAGGCATCTTCACTGTGTCAGAAATTACACGTACTGAGCGGGCTGTACATGCTGAACGGTACTGCACATAAATAAGACAACTAGGGAACAGTTCACACTGTACCAAAAGGTACACACTAGTCCACCGATATTAAATCCTTGCACTGAGAGAAAGCTTGGGTTGTTGTTTATCTTAGTCAGATGGGAGCCCACAGGCTCAGTGTTTTTCATCCCTGAGAAAAACTCAGATTCAGGTTTAGATTGCTGTATTTGTAGCTGTAGGCAGATTTGGTCTGTGGATTTAGCCTGACTGACTGCTCATTGGTGACTACGGCAGATAGGGCAACTCGTGACTCTATGACCTACCGTGGCCCAATACACAACCTATGATCTTTTGACAGGGTCTTGAAGGAAGAGCATGACAATATTTGACCTAAAATATACCAACTAGACACACACAGGACTTCAAAGACTTCAAAGTGAACGTTACTGCTTCTGAAGAGCGCCACTGCTCTCTCTCTCTCTCCCTCTGTCTCTCTCTCCCTCTGTCTCTCTCTCCGCTATCGTCACCTCCCTCCCTCGCTCGCTTCCTTACACTTGTCTTTTCATCTTCTCTTTTTCTCCCTCTCTCACGATCCCTGGAGTTAGCTGGGGGCCAGAAGGCTGCAGCAGCAGCTCAGCCAATCTGGACCGGAGCTCCGCCTTCGTGGAGATCTGATGGGGGGGGGTGGGGTGGAAGCGTTTGGTTAGTACACACGTCTGAGCATCTCTGGCTATTTACACACACGACCATATACATTAGCTGTGAAAGGTCTCCCCACTAGCTACTTGTCTGGCAAACAAGACATTTGCAGGTTCAGGAAATACTTAAGGATGTAACAATTAAGGGAGCCTAAAAAAAATTATACATGTATTAGGTTATTTTAATTCTCTATTAAGTTATATCTCTACACCACTGAAAAGCACACTTTAATGAGACTTCACAGTATGTAGAGTTAGGTATAAATCCATAATATGATATGATCTACACAGCTATGATTTATTAATACAACTCTTTACAACCTCTAAATAGACTATTAACTAGAGATTTATTAAATGCTGCTAGTTTTCTCTACGCCAAGAGATAATTATGTGGCAGTAAGTATAGACAAGGTGTTAGTGTGCAAACGGATGAGCATTTGAAGTTGAACAATTTACAGCTCATATTCGCTAGGCTTGTGTGCAGGTGTTTCAGACTGGTACGAACTGCAGCTGAGTTTAATAATGAGACAGGGGTATGAGAGGATATAATGATACATATTGATTTGAATGGTCCTACATCTAGGTCCCCGCTCTTGGGAACTAAAGGTACAGTTTATAACCGTGAAAACTACACTCATGGGAAATCAATTCTGGATCGCGGTGCGCTATACTGCGCTTTCAGTTGATATTGAAACAAGTGATGAAGGACTGTGCTCTACCTTGAATCTTTCCTCCGGGGTAAGAGTGATTTTGATCTCCAAATTCTCAATCTGTCTCAACTTCTTCTGTAACTTCCTCGCCTCCCCCATTTGAAGCCCTTCATAAAAGAACTAGCAGCACGGAAACTTGAAACTTCTTTTGTTTCCAGATTCCTCGCCTTGACAGAGTAGACTGGAAGGTGCACTGCAGTTAATTTCTCTGTTGCAGTCTATCTACTGAGTCAACTGTTCACGGACCCTACTGTAGCTACCTACGCTAGCTGTCACTTTCCAAAGTATTGTTGACAGATACATTGAGACTTGTCCTAGCCGGATGTTAGGGCAACAACCACCAGCTAAACACCAGACGTCGGGACGTCTTCCTGGCGACGCCGTGTGGACTGAAGGGACAATTATTTCCAACTCAACAACTAGATTCCTAAATCTTCAATGTCAGTGCCATCCATAAGAGAATTTATTAATTTTAGATTACCATAACTTTCTTTCAGGGCTAAAATTCAACGTTACATTCGCCTTTTAATATAGCCTAATGGAATCTAATGGCCTAAACAACTGAAATAACCTCTAAATGTATAGGGCTGGAAAATGTGCAGTTTCAGGCAATGCCACAGGCATTAAATTCAGCAAAATATGCATATACCATGCATATTTAAATTGTATTGTTTTGCTATTAAATAGTAGTATTAAATACTACTTTCGTAAAATACACCTCATTCTCCGGAAATGACATCACCAAACATACACGGCTTTTGTCTGTGGACCTTATAGGCAGGAAGTGTAGCGCAGACAAGTCGGCCAGCTGCTTCACCAGAAAGAAAAAAAAGAAAAAATATCGACGACAAAAAACGCGGTGAAATTCTACATTCGGGCAGTTTGGACAGAGTTTCCGAACTGTCCCGGTCCACGGGAACTCCGGGGAGGGAGAGGGAGACTTCAGCACCGGTAAATACCACGGTTAGCCCACTTGATCGTAGTATTTTTCTGCTAATTTGTGCGACTTGCTACAGCCGCATCTCTTCGTCTGGACAGCCGGAAGTCTTTGAGAGATTGACTTGTACCGAGTGTAGTTTTTTCCCCTCATCTCGTCGTTTTTTTTTATCCTTGATTTTTTGGGGGCTTTGTTTTTTTTTTACTTTCTCAGCTATGGAACGACAGGCGCGAGATACAGCTATTCGCTCACACATTCTGCTATCGGTGTCTATTTTTGCACGTAGCTAGCATTCAAGGAATAGAAATGGAGGCGCACTTAAAGCACACTCAATTCTAAACAAGTGGAAAGACAATTTGCGTTATTCATTTCAAGACTTTTGCGACGTGTCACAGTGTTTTATATTCACAAGAACACAATCATATTACGACTAACTTGATTATGTTGACATTGACTGAGATTTGAATGTGCCATGCATGTCCAGCAGTATGCTGCAAAATGTTCAAGTTACATTGGCAGTTGTCATCGCCTTTTACAAACACGGGCCGATGTTGATGCAAGCGAAGTTATTAAAATCGTAATGAATTGTTGTTTTGCAGGAATGATGGAAGATTCCCACTTTAATTCATCGTACTTCTGGTCTCCCATTCCCACTGTGCAAGGACAGGTATAACCATTTATTTGTCTCCTTCCCTCAGCTACTCCAAGCCAGAGTCACAGACGTATCATATGTAACGACCGCCCCCCCCCCCCCCCCCCCCAAATCTGTGTCTCTCAGATCGAGAACGCCATGTTTCTGAACAAGATGAAGGAGCAGGAGAAGAATCCTTCCTTCCAAGCCTCCAGTACCTCTCACTACCAAACGACAGTGCTCATCCCAGGCCCCAAGCAGGAGGGGGGAGGGCAGGGGGGAGGGGGGCACCTGCTTCCCCCTCACAGCACCCAAAACATCACTGTGGTCCCTGTGTCCTCCACTGGCATCATGACTGCAGGTTTGTTTCGCATCCAAGACAGCAGCAAACCTTCTGTAGAGGACACAGGAGTGCACAGTCGTCTCTTGCTTTCTCTCTCTATCTGACTCTCTGTCTCTCTGACTCTCTCTCGTTTTTTCTCTGACTCTGTAGCAGGTCTGGTCATCACGACCCCTCAGGGTACTTTAGTATCTCCTGCATCATCCTCTCAATCGTTTGTTCCCGGTCACCCGGCAACGACCATGATCGTCTCTGCACTTCATGCCCCGAACACAGGTAACACACGCACGCACACACACACATCTGTAGAGAGCATTTTTCTCAGTACACCTCACTCCGGTAAAAATTGAAATAAAGTCTTGATGACGTACACACGCAGATTGACCTTTAGATTGACCCCTTCCCATTAGATAAAAAAGAAGATGGACTACCCCACTTGGTTGTCATGCCGACTCCATCAAAGCGAGGCAGGAAGAAAAAGACGGCGTTGCAGAGGGCGGGGCTCGGTGCTGGCCACGCCCTCTCGGCAGGGAACGAGACTCTCATCCTGGCTCACCTAGCAGCAGGGGGGCAGGTAGGAGGATGTCTGGCCGGCAGGGAGGGGTTGAGGGGGGGGGGGGGAGGGGTTGACGGCGGGGGGGGGGGGGGGGGGGGGGTTCGAGTGTGTTGGCGTAATCTGACTTCTGATAGGTTATGTCTTTACAGCATCACGCCACAGACCCGTACGACCTGTCGAATGAAGACGAAGACCACGGAGGAAAAGACACAAATAAGACCTACAGGTACAGATGGCATCACTGAACGCCCCCCCAAACAGAGGCTCCTTATCCAGCTGAGATGTGGCTGCAGAATGTGGGTACACCTGTACCTGTCTGTGTGTGCAGCAGTCAAGGTTTATAGGTTAGGATGAGGCTGCTTTGGATGAACAAGGTGCTGCTGGATATTTACATCACACACACACACAGAACGGCTTCATTGCATGCTGTGGCAGTGCACACACACTCGTACACGCACACCTGCTTTGCCGGTGTAAGGTTTTCACTGGACGTTACTGCACTGTGAAACACGGCGTGTGTTTGGTCTGCTGCATGGACACACTGGCCCGCCCGCACACACTGCAACGGAGTGGACACACACCCCCTCACCTGCTCTGCCCGACCCTCTTGACTGTCTCTCCCTCTCTTTCTATGCTGCACGTCTTGTTAGTTTCGGTACCCTTTCAAGCTCCTTCTCTATCCTTGTCTCACTTTAGCAGAAAGTGCTCTCTTCCTCTTGTCCTCACCTGTTTCACCCTCTTTCTCCCCGGCTCTTGTGTGCTACTCATTCCACTTTCATGTCATCTACTATTGTTCTGCTTTTCCCCTTCCCTCAACGTGTCTGACCATCCTTAAAATCATTTACTTTTCACTCCCCTATTCCTCTTCCTCAAACTGTTTTCCATATTCCTGAATCCTCTCCCCCTCTCCTCGTTTCCTCTCGTACTTCTCTCTCTCTCTCTCCGTTTCCTCCCTCCATCCCGCCCCCTCGACTCTGTGTCTCTCCGCCTGTAGGTGCCGGATGTGTGCGGTGACCTTCTTCAGTAAGTCAGACATGCAGATCCACTCCAAGTCCCACACTGAGGCCAAGCCCCACAAGTGTCCCCATTGCTCCAAGTCCTTCGCCAACTCCAGCTACCTGGCCCAGCACATCCGTATCCACAGCGGGGCCAAGCCTTACACCTGCTCCTACTGCCAGAAATCATTCAGGCAGCTCAGTCACTTACAGCAGCACACACGGTACTGCTGACCCCCCCACCCTACCCCCACCATGCCGTTCTCTCCCTCTAAACCCCCCACCCCCTAGTTTGTCATGGGGAACCAAGACGTCTGTGTGTGTGTGTGGCCTGAATGAGTGGTGCTTTATGCATGACAGTGAGCTACTAGGATCCAACTAGTGACCTTTTTTCGAAAACCAACATTCAGTAGAGGACTCTTCTGTGAAAAAGGTTATCGAGACCTCCATTCAGGACGCATGCATCTGACTGCAGAGTTTGAGATATTTGTGATTGGTGTGTGTGTGTTTGGGGGGGGGGGGGGAGCTCTTTTCCATTTGTACAATGTGTGCGTGCATGTGTGCTTGTATGTGCTTAGCTCTCCCCTCTGTGTTTCTCCTGCCTGCCTCTCCTCACTTCTACTAAGCCCTCACACACCCAACCCACACACATACACACCCACACACACTTTTATGCTTAATCACAAGGCTGAGCGGACAACCTTAACCCTTCAGATGAGCTGCTCTTTGCTGCCCTGTTGTTATGGCTTCCCTGTTCTCCACTGCTCATTAGTGCCCAGCGTCCACCTCTCGCTTTCCCCTAGTGATTGGCAAGAAAGAATCATTGGAGATGCATTTAAATCTTCATGCTCTCTCTTCACAATCCTACCAAATCGCCAACAGCGCTCCTGTGTGTGTCAACCTTTTGGGTTCTCACAGAGAGGACTGTACCGTGATGGATTATTTTTATGTCTAGTGATGGATTTGTGGTTACTCTTGACACAAGTGCGTTTTGCTGTAAGGAACCAGTCGGATCGTTGAAAATCGTTGTGATTTACAATCTGTGAAATGTGTCTTCCTTCTCTTATCTTCCTTTGTCCTCCCCCCTCCCTGGACTGTTCCTCGGCCATCACTCATCCCTCTGTCCACAGGAACCACACAGAGTCCAAACCTCACAAGTGTCCCCACTGCACCAAGTCCTTTGCCAACTCCAGCTACCTGGCCCAGCACATCCGTATCCACACGGGGGTGAAGCCCTACACCTGCTCCTTCTGCCAGAAGTGCTTCAGACAGCTCAGTCACCTCCAGCAGCATAACCGGTAACCACCCCTCTTACGACGTGACCCTCTCGCCTCCTTGCGTGACGGTTTTCGGTTCGGTAATGGGAAACTCTGCCTCCCTCGCTTTCTAGCATTCACACGGGAGATCGGCCCTACAAGTGTGTGCATCCGGGATGTGAGAAGTCCTTCACACAACTATCTAACCTCCAGGTGAGTGACGACCCTATCCTAGTTTCCAGATTCCTCCTCCCCCCCCCCCTTTCCTTCACTGACGAGGTTAACTTTTATCCTTTATCAGTCTCACCGGCGGCAACACAACAAAGACAAGCCCTACAAGTGTAGCAACTGTAACCGTGGTTACACGGACGCTGCGAGCTTGGAGGTTCACCTGTCCACGCACACGGTGAAACACGCCAAGCTGTACTCGTGTGGCCTCTGCAACCGCACATACACCTCGGTAAGACTGCTGTCTCTTTACAGGGCTGTGGAGCTGTGGCCTTAGACCAGTGTAACTCCAGACCAGGACTGGCCAACCCCGCTCCTAAAGATCTAGGGTTTTAATTCCGACCCTGATCCAGCACACCTGATTCTGATCATTTGGAGGTTGACGAGCTGTATAGCCGAGTCTCTTTATAAGTGAGGTCCGAGTGGTATCCTGCTGATCTCCCCGGTGTTGACGTAGTCTCTCTGCGTCTTGTCTTTCTCACAGGAGACCTACCTGGTCAAACACATGCAGAAACACAACCCGGACCAGCTGACTGCAGCGGCCGTAGCCGCAACTCAGCAGGCACAATCACACCAGAACCAGAACCAGGCCCACAGTGGAGCTCAAGGCCGGGGAGAGGGCACAGACGGCGGGGGCTCCAGGCCCGGTGGAGGAGGGCAGGGGCAGGGGCAGAACCAGGGCAGCTACACCCAGGCAGAGACAGTGGGATGCCCCTTTGACCTGCACCAGTATAAGACTGTGGCTGCTGGGGATATCCAATACAAAACAGTTAGTGTGGCTGACTTGGTGTCCCATAAAGACCTCTGTCTCACTGTGGCCACCTCCACCATCCAGGTGGAGCACCTGAACTCATAGTGATCGTGTGGGGAGGGGGGGGGGGGGGGGTGGACCATAGGAAGGGAGCCAGGAGAGGCATGTAGGACGGCTGAATACATGGACAGGATTTCTGATGGACTGGATTTAAGAAATACAGATGACAGAGGAACACATGACTGTGCCTGAAAAATGGAATGTGGCATAAGACCTTTGGAGGAGACTTGGGTGGGAGAAGGTCTCTTGAGAGAGGGTGTTTTTGTACTCGGTTTCTCACTAATGCCCAGATTAATGTCCTTTTTTTTGTGAACCCAGGTTTCTGAATGGGTAGTGCATGTAAAGGAGGGTATCTCTCTCCATCTGTGTTCATCCAGAACGCACGGCGAGAGGAGAAACAGAGTAAAGAGATGTTCTCTTTTTATATTTTACTATTTCATATCCTGCTCTTCCCTGCAAATGTATCCATGGCCATCATTTATGATCACTTCAGCGATACTTTTAATGGAAACTGGTGGTAAACTGTGAAGGTAAATTTTTATACTTTCTTACAGATACTCCCGTTTTTCTACAACTTCATTGTCATTTCTATGTTATGTTTAGTTATTTTAGAATACGCTAACAATTATATTTTTCACTGAAAAAAGGGAAGTAGGATATATTGATTTGGAAGAAGAAAAAGAAACAATAAGCAAATATTTCAAAGTATATATTACCAGTATATATGTATGTATGTATGTATGTATGTAACGAAAGTCCATATACCTTTTAAAAGACAATTGACATGTATGGACTAAAGCCAAACTCTGCTTCGTTCACGTACTATTTTGGGAGGTGAATGGGGTTAGCGTGTTCTTTTTCCTCATGTAGTCCTAGTTGTATCTCATTGTGTGTCATAAGAATATAATTGTTATCCAAATGTATTCTTGCTATTATACTTCCGATATTTAAGTATTAAACGGATGTTTATGATATTCCTTTCCAAATAGACACGTCAATCCGAGATGTGTTTTACGCTTACGATACCTACACTATTAAACACCTCACTGAAGCGGTGCCATGTACCTGTTTGGTAAATACTGAACGGCGTACACCTTAAAACTCTTTACGTTTAACTCCGATATCGATATAGAATGGGGGACTTCATGTGTGCCTGTATTGACAAATTTGATTTTCGATTTGCCAGTTGTGTGAAGAAATGAGTCATGCAAATGAGCTTGTGTTTACACTTCGGACTGAGCCATTCTGATAAAATGAGTGGAGCGATATTTCTTTATAATTGCTCATGATATATATTTATAGACAAGTGTTAAACAAAGACCCCGTTTAAAAAAATTGATTTAAAGGTTTGGTTACTTTAAACCAACTTCGTAAACAGAATAGACAGCTAGCTACAACGTATTGGTTTCGTCCGTCATTCTCTGCAGTGGACATCTGCGCGTCACTAAAAAGTGTAGGAGTCGAGAAACTTCACGAATGTAAATAGCTAGCTTTCTGACATAGCACAATCTATAATCTGCTGTATTACAATAAGCTTTAATAGCTGTAGTTCCTTTATCTGAAGTATCTTTCCATTATGCCTCGGAAGAAGCCATTCAGCACCAAGCAGAAGAAGAAACAGCTTCAAGTGAAACGGGAGAGAAAGAGAGGTAGTGCTATCTCACCTTAGCAAGCTCGTGCTTAATAAGCTTACATTTAGCTCACTAGTTAGCTAGCTAGGTAGCGAGCTAATTTACATGCTAGCTTGCTACCTGAAATGACTGGCTTTATGTGTCTAACGCCTGTGTGTATGTATTGCAAGCTTTATATTTCGTAGTTATTTTGCCATGCTGGCTAGGTTTGTTGGTAGCAAGCGAATGGTATCCAAATTGTTACCTAATCCCTGCTGACAACAAAACTGTATTGTTCTACAATCAAGCCATACATACGTATAGCCAGTAGCTACACAGCAGCTAGCTAACGGGAGCAAGGAATGTGGTCGTCAATAGATATACCGATAGGCAAGAAGTTAGTTTCCAGCAGTCATTGCTATTGATTGCTTATCGATTTGGTGTACAGCCATAGCATAATAGTTAATTGATCATGACTAGCTTGTTAGATGTTGTAGCATCAGTGGCGTACAGTATTACATAGTTAACTGCGCAAACTCGAAATACAGTTATGTAATATCTAAGCAATCTCAAATTGGGATGGCAAAACTGTTTTATTTTGTCACATGGTCAAAACAGATTAGGTTTTGAATGCATGCACACCACTGACGTTGATGGCATACTGTAATACTTCCTCAAAACCGAGATAAAAATTATCGTTTGCTCATTGTTCTTGTCTATATTGTGTTGTTTTTTCCAAAGAAAGTTTGGCCCCAATTTAGAAAGGCTTGATTGACTTTGTCTTCCAATGGCTCTGATCTGTATTCTGTCCAGGTGACACAGGCTCAGGACCAAGTAGCCGCCATGCCAGTGTGGAGCGAGGGATGGACAGAGAGAGGCAGTCAGACACCTCAGACAGTGAGACCACCGACATCAGGAGGTTGAACCAACAACCCTCCAGTAGGGAAGGCAGATACGACCCCAACAGGTGAGCGCAGCGGGCAACCTTGTTTCCTATGAAGAGGGGGGTCAGATGGCTGAGCACTTCACCCTACTTGCCTCGGGGGAATGTCCCTGTACTTACTGTAAGTCGCTCTGGATAAGAGCGTCTGCTAAATGTAAATTTAAAATGTAAATGACTGCTAAATGTAAATGTCTTAAGACCTGGAGACCCAGTGAAAAGAAGGGTGTTACCATCTATGTGTACAGCTGCTATGTGAGCTGGGACTAGGATATCTAGGATACGATGCTGCCTAAGGCACGTACAACAGTTGAGTGAATGTTCTGTAGTGTTTGAAGCACTGTGTGTTGGGAACTAAAGACAGGGTTAATAAAGTGAATATTAAATTGGAACAAACTGACAAGGCTTGTAGATATTAAAGTAAAAGAGGCCGGAGAAGGCTAAATATATATATATATATATAAAAACTAGAACAAGTTAGAAATGTACATGAGCTCAGACATTGTAGACACAAGGGGCCAGTGGAATCTTGTGTTATCAGTGGATAATGTGTTCCAAATGCCTGCCTCAATCCGTGCACACACAACCATAAGCTACAACGTTCTGCTTTCATTCTTTCTCTCACGTAGGTTCCGGCTGCACTTTGAAAAGGAGAGCAAAGAAGAGGTTGAAAGGAGGAAAAAGATTGCCAGAGAGAAGATTTTGGAGGAGGTGTCAGAGAAAGATCTGGAAGTGAACGTCGACAATCTGTACCCCACAGAGAGAGGTCTGCTTCCCCAGATCACCAGACAAGGCTGTCAAAACAACCTCCTGCCAACAGTATCTATCAAAACACAGCACAATGTTGGCTCTCATAATGTTGCTTGATATCTATTCACTGTAACCCAGGTCTTGGTTTTCCACGGCGACCTCCCTGGAATTATGGGATGTCGCGGGAGGAGTTGCTGAAAAAGGAAGAGAAGTCATACAGAGAGTATGTAAATGACCTGCACTCCAGGAACCCCCCTGGATCCCTCAGTCATTTTGAGCACAACTTGGAGGTGCATATACCCTTCTCTTACACAACGTGAACCGCATACAGTGTTGGTTACACTTTTTCACGAGACAGTGAAAATGGCTCACTGTCTGTTGTGCCATTCACCCCACCCTCCTTTTCTCTCTCTCTGTCTCTTTCTCTGTCTCTCTCTCTGTCTCTCACTCCCTCTCTTTCACTGTCACTCTCTCCCAGACATGGAGGCAGTTGTGGAGAGTACTGGAGATGTCGGATATTATCCTGCTCATCGTAGACATCCGGCATCCGGTAGGTCATCTGTATTCATCTCATTATTGTTACACCAATTCCACATGTTGAAATATATTGAATTGCCACTAGGTGGAGACACTTAAATTACACAGCCACCACACCGAGTTTGTTCAGTATATGAAATGTTTAATCTCTCAAACATGTTTAGATGGAAAGGCTTAGTCATGTGCTCAAGCTGGTACACGCCAGACCAAAGCATGTTTAAAGCATGTTTTAAATCATGTTTAAACTCCCAAGGTTTAAACACTCGAGTCAATCTGAACCAGCCTTCTACATTACATTTACATTTAGTCATTTTAGCAGACGCTCTTATCCAGAGCGACTTACAGTAAGTACAGGGACATTCCCCCGAGGCAAGTAGGGTGAAGTGCCTTGCCCAAGGACACAACATCATTCTTCCTGGCGGGGAATCGAACCAGCAACCTTCTGATTACTAGCCCGATTCCCTAACCGCTCAGCCATCTGACTCCCTTCTCCGTGTGTGTCCAAGGTGCTGCACTTCCCCCCGACCCTGTACCGCTACATCACAGACGACCTGCAGAAGCAGGTGGTGCTGGTGCTGAACAAGGCCGACCTGTGCTCCCCTCCCCTGGTGTTGGCGTGGAAACACTACCTGTCCTCCCAGTTCCCCCTCCTCCACATTGTGTGCTTCACCTCCCACCCTGGGCAGCCCTACAGCACAGGTAGAGCAGGGTGTCCTCATCGAGGGAAGGAAGGAAGAGGGAGGGAAGGAAGGGGGAGGGAGGGAAGGAAGGAAGGGGGAGGGAAGGAAGGAAGGGAGGGAGGGAGGGAGGGAGGGGAGGGGAGGGGAGGGGAGGGGAGGGGAGGGAGGGAGGGAGGGAGGGAGGGAGGGAGGGAGGGAGGGAGGGAGGGAGGGAGGGAGGGAGGGAGGGAAGGGAGGGAGGGAGGGAGGAGGGAAGGAAGGAAGGAAGGAAGGAAGGAAGGAAGGAAGGAAGGAAGGAAGGAAGGGAGTGGAGATTATGACAAAGAAGAGATATGAAGATGGCAGATAATGGGAGGGGGGGGGAGAGAACTTGCATAACTGAGCGTATCAAACCAATAACTGTTTGTCTGTCTTTCTGTCTTTTAGTGCTTCAAAAGAAGCGCATGAGGAAGAAGGGGGGCTGTGGGCAGGCGGGGGGCCCCTTCCACATCCTGAGGGCGTGTCAGGAAATCACAGCAGGAAGAGGTGAAAGTCTATATTCACCCATAAACCCCCTGTGTGGATGAGAGCATTAGGTGGCTAATGAGCTAGCGCATCAGCGCTAATCCCTGTTTGGCCCTGTGTGCTCATGCCCACATCTCACCGTCATCCCTCCAGTGGACCTGTCCAGCTGGGAGAAGAAGATCCAAAGAGATTCCGTTGCCGAGCAACCGGGTGGGGAGCAGCCCGATGACGGGTTGGAGTCGGTGCTGGTTGAGCACCATAGCGATGTCGCCATGGAGATGAGCGGCCCGACAAAGGAGCTGTATAAAGATGGGGTCCTTACGGTGGGCTGTATAGGTGAGACGGCGTACAGAGACTGAACCGTAGCTGTCGAATTAAGGCTAAACCATTCTCTCCCCCCCCCCCCCCCCCCCCCCCCCTCGCAGAGTTTAAGTGGGAAAGTCTGGATAGTAACGACCCCCCTCTCCTCTCCCTATTCTGTGTCTGCAGGCTTCCCTAATGTGGGGAAGTCGTCCGTTCTGAACAGTCTGGTGGGGAGGAAGGTGGTGAGCGTGTCTCGAACTCCCGGCCACACCAAATACTTCCAGACCTATTACCTCACCCCTACTGTCAAACTGTGCGACTGCCCCGGGTTGGTCTTCCCCTCTTGTGTCGACAAACAGTTACAGGTACGGTACAAAATGAATCCAGAAATGTCCGTACCAGCTCTGGAATGACGAAATGATAAAACAACAACTGATTACTTATTCCCTCATGACTTTCAAATTCAAAGTAATTGCAAGGCTCTTTTGATCGTAATGAGAACTGCCTCTCAAGGTTCCAATCATCAGGAGTTAGCAATCATCCCACTCTGACTTATGCAGCACAAACTCTTACAGCATGAAAGCACCATTCCTTCCCTGTTCTTCCCTTTTCTTCTTCATCTCAATATTGTCTATATCCTCCTACCTTTTCCTTCTCTTCCCTGCCCCCCTTCAACCTCTCCCTTTCTCTATCCCATTGCTGTTTCCTTCCACGTCTACTGCCTGGCCTACCAAATACCTCCCAGGTACAAATAACAGTGCTCCTTCTCTAGATCCTGGCAGGTATCTACCCGGTGTCTCAGCTCCAGGAGCCCTACAGCTCGGTGGGTTACCTGTGTGAGCGCACCCCCTTCCTGGAGGTGCTGAAGCTCAGGCACCCCAGCCTGGAGGACGTCAAGGCCCACGTGAACATCCAGGAGAGCCAGCAGGGCCAGCGGGAGCTCCGCTGGACCGCCTGGGACGTATGCGAGGGTGAGGACCTCTGGTGGTCACCGGGTGGAATTGAGCTCTGTGTGGAAACCGGCTTGTGGAGATGTAGTTGTCTGATCCGCTAATTTGACTCATAGTAGTTCAACCGGACCCTGGATTTCTTGTTCCCTTGTTGTCCTTTTTAAAGAAATTTTTTATTAAAATTGTATGATTTTTTTTTATTTTATTATTTCAAATGTATTTTTTAACTCTCTTCTTTTCCACCCCAGCCTGGGCTGACAGGCGGGGTTATAAGACAGCGAAGGCGGCGCGTAACGACGTGTACCGAGCCGCCAACAGCCTGCTGAGGCTGGCCGTTGATGGCAGGCTGTGCATGTGCCTCCGACCACCTGGTTACCACGAGCAGAAAGGTACGGCAGATTAGCACGGAGCCCTCTCTTTTGTAAAACGACAAAGTTATGTTTTTAAGGACAATATAACAACATTTATTTTGACATGTGCTATGTAAGATAATATCCATACGGGATGCTTATTTAGGGAAAAAAATGATGATCAGGAATGTCTTCTCAGTAATGCCGACATCGGTAACTCCCTCTGTCGCATCCATAACTAACCTCTTTCAAAAATATATTTTCATGCTTTATAAACTTTTTTCCCTTTTTCAAAAATATTATTGAAACTTTTTTTCTAAATACCTTTTTCAACTTTGAATACCTGTTGTTGAAATAATTATGAAACTGGTTTGTTTTTGTGTCGGGTTGTGTGTGTGGAAAAATAAGTGTAGAAATTTTCGAAAATATTTTTTAAACCTTTCGAAAAAAAAGTTTGCATCATTGATGAGGACTCTACTATACTCTATTGTACTCTACTGTGCTCCAGGATTCTGTATTTTCCTCTCGTGTGGGGAAAAAAAAGTTGACGGGTGTGTTGATCTACAGACCAGTGGGAGTCCCACCCAGACCTGGCCGAGATCATCGCCCTGCAGGGGAGGGCTAAAGAGGGGGGTGCTGAAGAGAAGGAGGAGGAGGAGGAAGGAGAGTCCAGCTCGGAGCCGGAGGAGGAGAGAGACAGGGACGCAGACGACGACGAGGACGGAGATGATGAAGACGAGGGGCTGGGGCAGCCCAAGAGGAAGCCCGCGCCGCCCTCAAACCTCACGGTCAACATGTTCAACGTCCTCAGAGAGAACGAGTGCGAGTGATGGAGCAGGGGGGATGAGAGAAGGATAGCCACCCCTTCAGTCGGCCTCTCTACCCCTAACGCGTTTTGCTTTCATTCCTATTTCCTTTCTTTGACTTACGTTCCTTTTTCCACTCCTTCTGACCCCTCACACTCCTCCTGAACTGTCACCCTCTTTCAATCTGTTTCCCCCTCCGTCTACACACATTGCCTTTTAAAAGCTTTGAGATCGATCCCACCCCAACCACACACAGTCATTTTTAGTTTTCAGAGTAATTTCTCTTTCCCACTCACTCGCCCATTTGACCCCCAAAGTATAACTTCTAGGATTGACTCCTGGTTTGTTTTCACCCCTGACCCTGCATGTAGATCTTCATAGATGGGGTTTTTTCAACCTCCCTAGCAGCTGGGAAAATCACGGTGTGACCATTTATTGGTTCTCCATTTTCCTTTCATTTACAAGTGACCTCATAGCTGAGATGCCAAAGGTCAACACAGATCTTTTAGTCCGCAGCCTAAAGAAAGAGATGAACCAGGACCAGACACTGATGACGACGACGCCATTTAGTTCCAGAGCCAGATGCATAGTCCTCAAAACCCCCCAATATATTATGATCATCGTCATCATCACTGTCTTCATCCGCCATCTTGTTTCAGACCTCGGCATGACCTTGCTTTGGTGGAAGGCGGGGCGGGGCGTGGGGTTCGAAAGATGAGGAAGACACCCAGGGGCGTCCCTGCAGAACTGGAACGGCTGAAGCTTCATCACAGATGTGCCAGTGGTTAACCCAGTAGGAGGATTCCACTCCATCTTTCAATCATCTGAATGTTGTTCTTTTTTTCTTTTTTTTTGTAGGATTGTTGCCTAGTGTGGTTCTGTTATTTAGTGTTCTCATCTCCAATTTAATGAAGGAGGGGTGGGGGGGGGGTGGGTGGGGGGTCCCGATGTTCTGGACTATTTGGGGTTGAACATGTAGTGTTATAACTACTACAGAGAACGTCAGAGACTCTAACCTGACTTCATACAGTAGTGCATTGTTAAGCTGTCAGTTGTATTTACTGATTGATTGATTGATTGACTGAACTACTTCAAGCCAGAGCCATAGACCGAGACAGAGATTGGCCACTGCATTTTCACTCTAGGAAAAACAGATTAAAAAATATATATCATAACAGCCATTTTTGCACCTCAAAGCCAATACATAAAGTAGAGGAACTACAGTATAGAAAACTGTATGTCTAAACGCCTCAACTTGGCCTTTGACCTTTCGGTGGGCCGGTCCCTCTCCACCCTGTCTCTGCTGTCACCCTGTAAGTGCTGTGTCATAGCAACGCTGTGTGACCTCACACCCTGTGTATGTTACATGTCACACAGAGGGAACACCTTGCAGCATAGTGCTGTTTTACCATGTCATACACCGGGGCGTACAGACATCACTGGTCTCTACCCACGGTACGCTGGAAACACCAATCAACACAATTTCAGCTTCAATTAGAGCAGACATAAGTGTGTTGCTATAGTCTTTTGTGGAGTTGTTTAAGAAACATGTTAAAAAGACTGACCTGTTAGCGAGTGAGATTACAGAGTGTGTGCGTGTGTGTGTTTGCGTGAGCGTGTTTGAGGTGTGTGTATATTGCTGCATTCCTCATTTCATTCCGGCCATTATGCCTAATGACAATGAACTGAATTGCTTCCTGCAATAAAGATGAACCCTTTGAACAAATGAGTCTCTATATAATTGTATGATTTATGAAATAGAGTTCACATTCGACCCTTATGGTGACAACCTTTACTGATAAAAGCATATGGGCTTAAAGAAAATTAAAGTCCAAATTAAGTGGATCCTTTCCAGAGACATTTGTCAGTCATTATAGGCTAACTGTGTTTGTCACAGGACACAGATATTTTATTGTCATCATTGGAATGGGTAGATGGATAAATTAACCGACACAGTTGGCTGGATAATCTGCGCTTGGTTTTAAGACGCACATCCAATTTCCCTGGCAGGGTCAATCTGATTGGAGCACTAATATTCCCACACTCCCCTACCCGCACGGTGCTTCCTTCACCCTTGTGGTGGAAACGACATTTGTTCAAGGCAGACTCAGAGAACCGAGTATAATGTAATGTAATCTACAATATAATGAACCTAGATATCAGAGTCGCATATATTTAAATTTAATACCAATACATTTGCTGACCGAATGAAAAGCAGCAGCAAGTAATGTGGTGAAAGTCATCTGGAATGCTTTCCGCCTGATAATCCAATCTCCAAGCTGCCTGATTTCCCTAGATAAGACTTTAATTAAGTATGGGGGCTGTAACCTGTATGGCAGCAATTATAGTCACACAAAGCCTTCAGATTTACTAGTGCATGACACCATAAATTTCAAAACTGTTAATTAAAATCTGATGTGTCAAATGTCTTTGTTGGCAGTATTGGTCGCACTAGTTACCCTCATGTGGTCTGAATTAGACTCCCTCACTCCCATTATGACACACGGGCGGAACACTTTACTCATGATGTCATAAGGAGCTCGTGAGACATCCAACCCCAGCCCTGCTCTGCTAATGGTTGTGAGCCCCACTGGTAATGAATTTGTTTCAAATGAGAGGCTTCAAAAACCACGGTTTGGTAGATCCTGTCTCAAGCATGAACATACAGGCACACAAATGCACACAGGTGGGGGTTAGAGTAAAGGTGCATGTGAATGGTAATTGTTTTTCAAGACAAGGGTGGACACAGGTGGAGTTAATACTGACCAGGTCTGGTTGCCCAGGTTACAGACTCCCAAAGAGGTTCATTCTACACCTTCAGAGAACCTCATTAGAACCACAACTACGGATTCCAACTGGCACCTGTTCACCTACGTGGTCGCTAGGGGCTATCAAAGCTTACGTTGCTATAGATCTTTGAGAATCGTTAATGGTCAGGTGCTGTTGCGTTATTGTGCACAGGGTTCTCATTTGTGGTGTTAACAGCATGTATGTGCAGTATGTGCCACATGATATCTCTCACACACACACACACACACACACATGCCCAAGGTTTTCAGTAGACCTCCAAAGGAACCTCCAAAAGTCTCTCCTTTGTGAGAACGTATGGGTCCCGCGGTCCTTCTCTTAACTGTCTCGGTCAAATACACACATGCACACACACACACACACACTAACTCTTAAGAGAATGCATGGTACAGACACATTGAACACACACATGAAAGAATGCACACGCATACACACACATGATCATGTGATTCATGTAAGTCATGTGATTTACTGCCCGGCATATGTCCCTCTGTCTGCGGCACGTTGGGGGGGTCAGCCTGGCCCTGCAGACGACATGTACCAGGGAGTCAGGTGGCTGAGCGGTTAGGGAGTCGGGCTAGTAATCTGAAGGTTGCCAGTTTGATTCCCAGCCGTTGCCAAATGACGTTGTGTCCTTGGGCAAGGAACTTCACCCTACTTGCCTTGGGGGGAATGTCCCTGTACTTACTGTAAGTCGCTCTGGATAAGAGCGTCTGCTAAAATGACTAAATGTAAATGTACCAGGTCCTCTGCTTTGAGATTCGGTTTCATTACAGGGAAACTCTAGGCCCAAACCATACTAGAACTAAACTAGATTGGGTGGGAAGATCTATCAAGCTGTGGGAAATTGAATCTAACTTCGTAGACTTTCCTGTCTTCTACTGGAGCAAATAAGGTATTGCTTATTTGCTTGGGTAAATAAGGAATTATCAGGAGTTTATATTGTGTAGACATGGAAAGTAAACAAGTGGTTGGGAAATGGCAGAGGAAGGTAACAGATCAAGACTGTTGAAATGCCTCTTCGGAGACAATAAAGCCTGTTTCCAAGCAAGGCTTCAGTATAATCAGTGTCCTTTCCCAAGAACAGTTCATCCCCCAGGTAAACACACCACACCCACAGATGTTGGCTTAGTGAGGGAGAGACTGAGTCATGAGAAAAGATTGCTGGGACATCTATTCACCCTGTCTCTAACTGTCACTGTCCAAAAAGACAACAACAACAAAAAAATATATATATATATATATATATATATATACAAAATAAAAGATCTGGCAGAGTAACATTGTCAATTCCTGCATGTCATGTCACGTAATTTTTTTTTTTCGATCAGCCTGCCTTAACGGACGGTAACAATGGGGCAGCTGGGGTTGTTTGTTTTAACCTTAAACGTTACAAATATGCGATTAGAACATTCCAATTTTATATTTTCCGATAGACAAAAACTACGCGACAAACGCTGTAGTATGGTTTCAGAATGTTACTCATTAGAAGGCTATCAAGTAACACTAACATTAACGTAGTGTTAACACTACGAGTATAATGCTAGGTAACTTAGCCCGGCAGCTAACTAAAGCTAACTTGCTACCATTTCGGGAAAATAACTCACTCGACTAATATGTGCACCAGAGTGTGAAAGTGACCTGTTGTCACCTCTGGATGACACTTCGGTGAAGCATCTCATTGTAGCAATATGAACCTAGTCACAAAACAGGCATTGTCCAGCTGGATGCTTATAGCTCCATCAAATCAACTTCTTTCTGCTCTGAGGTATTGAAGCAAATCGTTGCCAAAATTCAAATGCAAATGCATTTCCAGAAATGCTGTTTTTTTTTTAATTTGCAGTTGAATAAATGCAGTTGAATAAATGCATTTGCATTTGAATTTTGGTAACGATTTGCTTCCATACTGAGGTGTGTCCGTGAATCTTAATGTGTGTCGGTGCTTGAATGAGTCTCCTTCGGTCATCGGCGCGTGTGTGTGTCTGTGACCCTGTTTGTGAGTCGGAGTCCATGTGTCAATAGGTATTTTTAGCGCCGCCTCTCACTGCATTGCAATGGCACTCATTCGCACCCCTCTGAATTACCCCCCATACCCCTCACCCCCTCCCAATCCGCCACAACATTCACTCTCACTGGAAAGAGCCAGCAACAGTCTGTAACTTAAAAAAAGGAGAGTGAGAGTTTAGAAACAAGAGCAGGGAGCCAGAAAGGGGATTGGACACCGGTAACCATGGAGATAAGACCCTCAGGCAGAGGGTTCAAAATCACTCAAATGAATAATCCGATATTTTGCTTCCCTGGTTTTAGCAATTGGCAAATTCATTTAACAGGTTGGTTTAATTGTCGAGTCTGTGCACGTTTACATAAACAGCTTGCAGACAGAAAAAGCTTTTGTAGATTGAGACTTTGTAGACTTTGTGTGGCTGAAAAATTTGACCTCAATCGTCTGGTAAGGAGTTTGCCTAGATTAGTGAGACCTAAGCAGACTGAAATAACCAAAGAATGGTCTTGTAATTACGAAAGACAACGACTGTAAATCCAGTCAAAGTCAATTAGGGCACATCCGATGTGGAGTACATTTCCAAAGCGCTATTGTTAGCCTAGCATAGAGCGAAGAGGTGGAAAGACAGGAAGGAAGCAGGAACATTTTCATTCACAGACTGGGTAGGACAGATGAGGAGAAGGGAGGGGTGGGGAGGGGAGGGGAGGGAGGAGGAAAACAGGAAGCGAAACCAGAGTGACAGTTTGAACAGGGGCCGACAGTTGTAGAAGAACCACCCAAATGCCATAGCAAAGGGAGCAGTGTGTGTGTGTGTCTGACAGCCTGTACATATGTATGTGTGTGTATGTAGGAATAGCAGGATGTTTCTGAGAGGGGGGAAACCTGACACCTAAAAGATGTCTGCCCCTCCACCCTGCTTGGAAAAGGAGACACAAGTGTGGGGTACAGCTGAGAGGGTCTGCGCTGAGATCCTGACTGTGTGAGGGGTCATCTGCCCCCCCTCCCCCAAAACCTCGTCACCCCTTTTCCTCACTTCTCTCCACATCCCATAGACTCCCACAGAGCCAATCAGAGGAAGGCACAGCCAGGTCTACACAACTCCAAGCGCAGGATCACAGGAGTAGAAACTTGAGACAAGAGCCACAGTCACACATTACTAGGTAGAGTGTTTGTGTGCGAGAGGAGTTTCACACCTCTTTGTAGACAACAAAATCTACTCACTGTTAAATATAGACTATGGCACATATTTATACCCCATAGAACACATATCTGGTATGGCTTGCCCACACACATACACATGCTTACACACACATGGTTAGGTGTGGAAGTAACCAGGTCACAGAGAGTGTTCTGCGGAGGATGAAAGAGCTGACCACCCAATTCTTTCACACTGAACACCCAAAAGGGATCTCTTTTGACCTCTGACCCCACCTAGGAACCTCCCCCTAAGGCAGACTGTGACCCCTGACCCTGCAAATCCCAGAGCTTCTCCAAGGGCCAACCAATACTCCAGGGCTGGACATTAATCCTGACCAAACCCAGACACACATTGTAAATACACACACCCCTACACCAAAACAGACACACACACACCCCTACACCAAAACAGACACACACACACCCCTACACCAAAACAGACACACACACACCCCTACACCAAAACAGACACACACACACCCCTACACCAAAACAGACACACACACACCCCTACACCAAAACAGACACACACACACCCCTACACCAAAACAGACACACACACACCCCTACACCAAAACAGACACACACACACCCCTACACCAAAACAGACACACACACACCCCTACACCAAAACAGACACACACACACCCCTACACCAAAACAGACACACACACACCCCTACACCAAAACAGACACACACACACCCCTACACCAAAACAGACACACACACACCCCTACACCAAAACAGACACACACACACCCCTACACCAAAACAGACACACACACACCCCTACACCAAAACAGACACACACACACCCCTACACCAAAACAGATACACACACACCCCTACACCAAAACAGACACACACACACCCCTACACCAAAACAGACACACACACACCCCTACACCAAAACAGACACACACACACCCCTACACCAAAACAGACACACACACACCCCTACACCAAAACAGACACACACACACCCCTACACCAAAACAGACACACACACACCCCTACACCAAAACAGACACACACACACCCCTACACCAAAACAGACACACACACACCCCTACACCAAAACAGACACACACACACCCCTACACCAAAACAGACACACACACACCCCTACACCAAAACAGACACACACACAAAAAACTGTTGAATGAGCTTTTACCCTAGGGACAGGCTTGAAACTTTCCATTCATTTCAGAGGTGACTTTGAAGGGATTCAAGAGCTACTTCTGCAGCCCTCAAAGGAAGAGGAAGGGGGGATAAGTTGGCAGCCAGTGCTGATGTACTGTCTGAGCCATCAACAGTGTTGAGATTTTTAGATATTTAAGGGATTTCTGAGCCATGGGGAGAGAGATAGAGATTCTTCTGAGTGGAGAACTTTTGGAATGTGAATTTGTCAGTTCCCAACATATTGAATTCTTGACATTCTGGAACTGTATCTCTGTTGTCAGACTCCTGCAGCCATCCACAGCTGTCAAACCCACACAGGATGGGGGATGTGTGTGTGTGTATGTATGTGTGTGTGTGTGTTTGTTTATTGCATATGTGTGCATGTGATTGTGTGTCGGATCCATTTAAAGAAAACACTTTTTCTTTCTAATAAAGGACTTTGAAAAGGCAAAGGCGTGTCAAATTGCTTTTGTAAATCCGGTCTGGCAGGTCATCTGTCCATCACTGTCATCTGTTCTGAAAGGATTTGAAGAAAAATGATGGGACACACCATTTTTATCTTTTCTATTTCCTCTCTGAGGCGTTCATTCAACTAAAGAGTAATTATACTCACAGGGGAGCACAGGGTTTGAAGTTAACCATACTTTTCAGTCTCTATCTTATTTCCCTTGCTGACTGATCACGGCTTGGAACTTGAACTCCTCTGTGTTTTATCCCAACTCTTTCTCTCTTTGTATCTCTCACTAACTCACCAACTTTATCCCTACCCAGAGTGGATTCCTCACAGGATCAGACCTGCTTTTTATGCTTCACTGGTTTTCACTCAGTACAGGGAGAGGGGGGAGAAAGGGCAGCCCAGGGGGAGAGGAGAGGAGAGACTGCAAACCAAGATAATATGGAGAAAGGGAGAGCTCTGTGTAAAGAGAGACAAAGAGAGAGAGAGAAAAAGAGAGAGAGACAAAGAGGGAGCGAAAGAGAGAGAAATAATGCCAAGAAAGAAGTGGCTGAATAAAGACAGACACGAGACAAGAGAGCAGGCAAGAAGAATATAACAATGTTGAAAGGCCACAACATTTGGGAGGGCATTTCCAGTTGCCTGGACAACCAACAAAGCTTGAGCAGTTGGGAGAACGAGTCCGGAAAAAAAAGACTGAAAGCAAATGGGAGAGGCACAGCCCCATATAAAAGAACTTCCAGAAAGGTCATTGTATGTTAGAAAAATAACTAGGATTAAAAAAAATATATATTATTAGGTTGTTTGACTGTGGCATGACAGTGCATGGAAATACTATTTTCACCCCTTTTTAAAATGTTCCCTTGTTTGTTCTCTCACATTTTGTTTGTCAGCAGTGAGTCCCCTAACAATCACAGTTAGATATTCCGAGCAATGCAGCCTATCAAAACAAACCCAACATCCAGACAACGTTGATAAATTGGTTGGGGAAGAGTTGAAGTGACTAAATTGAGTAAACAAGAAGGGCAAACCAGCACATGAGTGTCAGTGTTACAAAGTGGTTTATTAAACACAAGGACATGGAGTAAGAAAGGACACTTAATCATTGAACAGGGAGAAAAAGAGTGAGCGAGAGAGTGTGTGTGTGTGTGTGTGAGAGAGAGGAGGGGGGGCTTGGTTTAAGCATGAAATTGGAATTTGGTGATTGAATGTTAACAATACTTAGAGCCAGTCTAGTACCAGTGTAACTTCAGCTTCTCTATTCACACTGACAAAGGAAGGGGGGGGGGGGGGGGGGGGCTGGGAGTCAGGAGAGAAAGGGTGGTGTACTGTAAGAACGGGAGAAATGAGGTCTGGTCTGTAATGAAGCGTTTTTAAGTAGGCGTTTTTTTTTTTACCTTAAGACCGTGTGTAGTGGTCGTGTGTAGCATGTATGCATGTTTCTTCATGTGTGAAAGACTAACGAGAGTTATTTTTTTTGTCTGTAAGTATTACAAACATTTACAGTTGTTTTGTTACAAATGATGATCTGTAATCGACCATTGCCTCATTGCCTCCATGTTTTCAATGGCGATTATTTTATTTTTGTATTCATGTTGACCTAGAAAGTCACACAACGACTAACGTAAACATAAACACATACTCTGAAACTACAGGTATGATGAAACTCAGAAGTAAGACCCAGACTAAGTGACCTTGTTTATCCAAGGATGGGCTCGGTGTTTGCTAATAACCTTCATAGCCCTTTGCTGCTGATTGAGTGCCAGTTAAAGTTTCCCTTTTTGCCGCGAGAGACGGGCAAGTACTGACACATTGCTCTTGAACACTCTCCCTCCCTGTCTCTCTGTGCATGTCTCCCTCTCATTTCCTTGTGTTTTAGACTCCAAACAAACGGATACTCCCGTGTGCTGCTAGTGTTCTCCGCTTTTTATCCAACAAATGTAATTTGCATTAAAAGTGTTTTAAGTGTTTTCAGGCACCACACGACTCGACATTCAGTGATACATTTGCATACTGGTACTTATTTTCTGTGTAGGCCTATCACATGTCTAAATTTCCTCAGAATGCTTTTTTTCATCGCTCTCAAAGCGCAAAGTACTGTTTTAGTGTTAACCCTTCAATCACACTCATTATAGCCCAGGGGTATAATGGCATAGAGTTACAGCAGTACACTCTGTAATAATGTTTGCTTTCAATGTAAATACAAGAAAGACTCAAGTGTAGATGGTGGTTGTTCTGCCAAAAATCTCCGGTGAGTGGATGAAAGAAGTGGTAACAGATGAACAGTTGCGTCTATCTCCTTAGAAACGGAGTAAAAAAAAAAAGGCACTTAAGTGTATCCGGGAATTTTACAAAGTAGAGCTGACAACGAGTCAGAAGACTTGGCTTTTCTAGTCTCTTGTATCGTATTTCATTTATCCCTCTAACGTTTCCTGTAACAGATAAGAAAGCTTTTCCTCAGGGATATCTCACATCGAATTTCATTTACAGCAACTCTGTCAGGTCACGGGTCCCACCTAAGAGTGTTTTTTGATTGGCGGGTTGCCTGGTAGAATATTCAAACTAGCACCTGGTTCGACAATGTGATTGGACACAGCCAGTGCAGTTATGTAAATGAGCACCTGGCGGCGTTTGCTGGCCTCGCGGTGAGACGAGTTTTGAGCAGAGCTTTCTTCTGCGCGCAGTTGAACACTGAAAGAAATAGGAACAGACCAACGCACTGACTTTTAACAGCGTTCCCGTCTTACTATCTTGTCAGACTGTAGTCTTATGAATAGCCTAATAGAACGGCAAGTGTAAGAGGTTTTACAAGACATTCTCTACTCAGTTCTAAACATCATTTTTTGTTAGTTGTTCAGAGTTTTGACAAGAGCCGAATGCGTAGCGCAACAAACCGCAGACAACGTTGGATTACAGTTTACCCGTGATCGAATATTTCAAAGGACAGTCTGAAACACAGTGTTTATAGTCACCGTCCTTCTGTCATATTCATTGAGTTGGGCGTTCAGTATTCCGTGACTTTTAGGTAAGTGGTGACAACGACTGTTGAATGTTTCATTGGCTGCATAGTCCATGATTATAGGCACCAATGCGAATTGTAATTATTAGCATTTGCTAATAGCCTACCACAATAATCTGCGTCTTGGTTTATATGACGAATTGATATTTAATCTATGTTTGAATGGGTGTCTGTGGGGCTCATGCCAGTTTGTATCTCAATCTGTCCAGTGGCGTCACATAGTCTCAGTGTCAGTCGGGGAAGGCTGCTTTGGCATCGGCTACCGCTTTTAGGAAGCGCATTTTGTGGTGTAATATTGCGGCTGTGGTGTTTGTGTTGGTGTAGGCGTGTGACATTGAAGTCTGCCATTCATTTCTGAGTAACTTCTGAGTTAAAATGTTCCGTAGGCCTACGCTGTTTATTACCAAACACTGGAGCGTGTTACTGATGCTTACAACAAGGATGACAGTGGGATGCAGCGAAACAACCGTTTTTAGACTTAAAATATTGGCTAATGTGTTTTGTTAATACGACTGCTTGTTAATTCAACCGCACACAGCAACGTGGAATTTGGTTAAACTATTCAAATTTACAATACATTCAAGGAAAAAAAAACGTTTAGCAGCTCATTGTTCGGTTATTTAGTTTGACAACAAAGTCCTTTAGGGAAAAACTCCATAAACCACTGTTGCACTTAGAACAATAAGATGGGATTCCGCACATAAACAATGTAAAGGCCCAACGGTCCTTGACATTAGATAAATGGGGCCTATAAAATGTCCAGTGTTTACGATGACCTTATAACGCCCAGGTGGCCTTTGTCCAACCGTGAGGGTACACGGAGTACGTATTAACCCCATGACCCCTCCGTGCTGCAGGTTACCTTAAACAAGGAAGAACCGCTCCAGTTTCATCCCTCAGGAATACACCGCTGGACTAGGTTCCTCTGGGACGCAATCAGTCACTAGAACAAACCCTAAAACCACTCAAAGATCTACTACAGAAAAGAAACATGTTTGTAAAGAAAATATTCCCATCCGTAGGGACACAATCACTGAAGCTCTGGGTTTTGAAAAAGAAATAGAAAAACAAGGAAAAGAGAGGTTTCATTTTTTGCTTCTAGCTGCAGTAGCATGGGGATTGATGGAGATAATGAATCCAAGTAATGGATTGCTTGATAGACCTTAGTGTTCCTCTCTTTTGGGAGGATAGTATTTGATGAAGAGATGAAATCCATTCCAGGAAGAGAGAGTTTAGTTTCATTCTTGGACGGTGAACCAGGTGGAGGACTGTGTGTGTGTGCTTAATGGGTGTATAGGTACTTGTGGCTTGTGTACTTTGTGTGGTGCGAGTGTGTATTTTGTGGTGTGTGTGTGTGGAGAGGTAGATGAGGGGTGGATAGTAAACCATAGTCCTGGAGGTTGTTTGAGCAGAGTAAGGGGAGTTTCTTTCTCTGGTCTGTGGGCTGGACAGGCCAGATGAGGGGTGAGCTCTCAGTACAGACCAGAGGGTTGTCAGGCTGTCCTAAGGGGGAGGGTGTCATCGTCCTGCAGGGAAAGGTTGGTTGGTGGAGGGGCGGGGGGTAGGTAGGGTTGTGGGGTGGGGTCACGACAGAGTTTAACTAGCTCTGGAATTTGTCAATAGATAAAGAGGCAATAAAAGCGAATTGTTCCTCCCTGGCTCCTCCTGTGCTCCTGCCAGGCTGGGTGTAGCAAGGCGTGTTGACGTACAGCTCCTCTGGGAGAGACCAGATCTGTGGGACGACTGTGTAATGGACATTTGGAAGCTAATTCTACCAGCTCGTCCCAAGAGAACCATCTGCCTTTTAAAGCTGGGTACATCAGCTGTGGCGGATGTACCCAGCGACGAGGAAAGCGACGAGGAGAACCGATAAATATACTCAGATAAAACGAGCAACATGTGAGTATGCTGCATCAGGTTTGATTCAGTTGGATCTGGGTTGGCGTGAAAGTCCTTCTGGTTGAGGATGGATCTGTTTAGTATAATGCAAAGTGTTGGCGCCATTTATCATTGATAAATGTTATTTGGTGACATTTCAATTTGAGAGAGGAATGACCGAACAGCATCCCGCTGTCTAAATTATCAATGAACAACAGATGGGAAATGATAGTAACTGATCCTAGCACTTTGTTCTGACAGGTTGTGGAATCGGTAAACTGTGGAATTACATTGTAATGTATGATGTTGCTGTAAAGCCTATTATCTTGTGTATGCTGTATGTTGGCTTCAGTATTGGATAGTATTAAATGCCACTAAGAAGTATTTGTTCCCAAGTCTGGGTAATCATTGACTGCTGACCTTATACTTGGGTCGTTTTGGTACGGATACTATGTTATTGTGGCTGCTTGCTATGTTATCATGTTATCATGATTGTTTGAAAACAATGAGTGGACAAGCACTCATTTCAAGGTTGACACATGCATGACAGAAAACAAACTTCAAAGTTAGACATTAATACCCTTTTTTCATGGTAGTTTCATCACAATAACAAAATCTTATGCTTTGGTCCACCAATAGGTATTCAAATACAGACGTTGTACTTTACAAGCCAGGAACTGCATCAATAAATATAGCCATCTTTCATCATTGCTTCAGATATCCAAGCACATCTTCCATGGGGCTCCTAGGTACCAGGAATCAATGTTACGAGGGTTTGTTTTGAGCTAATTGGCTCCCGGCAGACAAGGATTCAACCTCAGGATCAGAAGAATTCAATAAGCCCAAGGACACCATCTCTTCCTTCCACTGAAACAAAGTATCCCTTTAAGGGAGATGCTTCCAAATGGGGGAAATGCTAAATTGTTTATGTCTTCTTAAACCAATTTCCCTCCCTGGTCTAGACAGCTTGACTTTTCAATCCAATTTCGTGTGAGTTTCCCATGCAGTTTAGACTTTGACTGACTGTCAGAGAGGGAGTTAGACAGCGTTGCATTATGGGCAGTGACACTTAAAAGCTGGAACTCAAGTCTTCTCGGGTTTTGAATGTCGGTTTGTTTCAAATCTACTATGAAAACATTTGATCTCCATCCCTCCACCCTTCTCTTCAGGAGGTAACCCCCCACCCAACCGCCCACCCCCACCCCACAAACACACACACACACACATATTGACACACGCCCACCCAGCTAGAGTAACTTTGATGCTGAGATTGATTATTCTGGCCACATCTCTCCATACTGCGCTCTGAATGTCGATCTTCATCGCTTCATCTTCGTCCTGTCACTCTCCATCTCCTTCGGACGCTTTGAAGGCCCAGCGCATCCTTCATCCCTCACACCCCTCCTCTGAATTTGCTATCTTTTTCTTCCCTCTGCTAGATAAAACGTATCTAAAGTCTGGCACTAGCTGAAACTCAAGGGTAAACTGTTTACCCATCTGGGCTCTATCTTATCTTGGGACCTCCTATTCCCTCATTGTACATTTACATTTAGTCATTTAGCAGACACTCTTATCCAGAGCGACTTACAGTAAGTACAGGGACATTCCCCCGAGGCAAGTAGGGTGAAGTGCCTTGCCCAAGGACACAACGTCAATTGACACAGCCGGGAATCGAACTGGCAACCTTCAGATTACTAGCCTGACTCCCTCACCGCTCAGCCATCTGACTCCCATTTGTTCTGACATTGTAATATGCCAGCCATAAAGCAAGCTGAAGTTATCTTGTGTATGCCCATGTACTGTATGGATGTTGAGAGTGTTGCACTGCAGTACCGGGAGTGGGACCGCATGTAGTGGTTTCCTTTCATAACTTTGTTGTCATGGTTAAGGATTTAAGTGAGGCCAGGACAAATCTTTATGGAGCATTGCTCTTGTTATTCTGAGCTTACTCGGTTTTGTACAGAACCCCTGCAGTTTTCCAGCCTTAACACGTTAGTAAAACGTTGAAATGTAAACGTTCCCGAACTTCAGCAGAAGCCTGAATAACAAGCTCTCTCTTCCTGTTGCTCACTCACCCACTTTCCCTGTTCTCTCTCTCGCTCCCTCTTTCACTTGCCTCTTTGCTTTTTCATACCCCATAGTTTTTTTTGTGCCTCAGTTGCGAACACACTCTGTGTCTCATGTGGTACAATATCCCAGCAGTAATTACTCATGGCTTCCGGCGATTTTTCGCAAGCTTTTGAAACCTCTCTTTCTCTCTTAGAAAAAAAAAGCTATGTTCCGACATCAAAGCCTTGCTGTTTTAATATGTCTTCGTGTTACCTCAGTGAATGTAACAGCGTCCATGGTGGAAGGCTGGATGTCAGACTTTTCTCTTCCAGGGGTTTGGAGGGGGGGGTGCATTAGAAGTAGGAATATGTTTACATTTACATTTAGTCATTTAGCAGACACTCTTATCCAGAGCGACTTACAGTAAGTACAGAGACATTCTCCCTGAGGCAAGTAGGGTGAAGTGCCTTGCCCAAGGACACAACGTCATTTTGCATCATTTCGAACCGGCAACCTTCTGATTAATAGCCCGATTCTCTAACCGCTCAGCCATCTGACTCCCATGTTGGGTGAGCCGTACATTTTAATTGTATATATATTTTAGTAAATGGCCAGGCTGGAATCAAACCTGGTCGCTGTGGTAACGGCTTAGTCTACGTGGTATGTGTTTTTTACCTAGTGAGCCACCGGGACGCCCCCGGTGAAATGTAATTTAGCTCTTTTTGGAACTTGTGCACTCAAAGAGGAGGGTGAGGGGGTCTGGTACAGGTGGGGGGGGGGGGGGTTAGAGGGATCAGTCGATGCCTGGGGGTTGTAACAATGAGGAGGTGTGTGTGTGTGTGTGTGTGTGTGTGTGTGTGTGTGTGTGTCGGCTTCAGTTTCAACTAGTGCCAGACTCCACCGTTTATCAGGCGGTAAGGAACACAGAAAGGTGGTATGTGTGTGTGTTTGTGTGTGCGTGTGTGTTTACCTGAGATTACAAAGCTGCTGGGTTGTCCTAAGCTTTCCTCCAAAACACTCATCTGTTGTGATGAAAAGGAGAGCAAGTTAGTGAGAGGGAGAGTGTCTGGGTTTCTCACTGATTCGAAATGCTGAGCCCCGCAGAGGCACATTCCGCGTGTCCCCCCTCTCTCCCTCTCTTTTCCCTCTCCCCTCGTCTCCCATTTCAATAGCCGGCCACTTGATGAATAATTCTCACCCTCCCGCTGCCAACCTCCTGTCCTTGTCTGACGCTTACACTACATTTCTGAGTCAGGTTTAAAAAAAATGGCAAGCTGGCTTTTCCTCTCACTTGTCTTTTATTTTCTCATCCCCTCCTTTCTCTCTCTCTCTCTCTCTCTCTCTCTCCTCTCTCTCTCTCTCTCTCTCTCTCTCTCTCTCTCTCTCTCTCTCTCTCTCTCTCTCTGTCTCTCTCTCTCTCTCTCTCTCTCTCTCTCTCTCTCTCTCTCTCTCTCTCTCTCTCTCTCTCTCTCTCTCTCTCTCTCTCTCTCGTGTCTCTCTCTCTCTCTCTCTCTCTCTCTCTCTCTGTGTCTCTCTCTGTGTCTCGCTCGCTCGCTCTCTCTCTCTCTCTCTCTCTCTCTCTCTCTCTCTCCTCTCTCTCTCGTTGAATGCTGTGGCGGCAGGACGTTTTTCTCTGCCATTGTGAGACTAACACAGTAGCGTCACATACTTTTCCTTTCTCCCCCCCAGTCCCACCCCTCCCCCCTCCCCCCCTCACCCTCCCCACACCCTCCTCCACCCTCCTCACCCCCTCCCCCTCGTGCTCCGGCAGGTGGCGGTGAGGACGGTGTAAATTGAATTCAGGGAAACTGGCCCCCAGTCTCACTCGAGCTCTAACTCAGACCAGCAGCTAGCGTCAAACTAGCCATGACACTCTGCTGTCAGCCAGTCACATTAGCATGCTGACGTTACTACAGACCTTCTGTGGGTGTAGAACTGGGAATGCTTTACAGTATGTGTCACAGGTTTGACAAAACTGTGCCAGTATCCTGAGCCCTACTGCACATGGCCAGTAGGCTATGCTGACTGAATGCAACAGTCTTTACTTTGTAAGGACAGCTGCAGTACCTACTAAAAGAAAAAGAAAAAACAATGCGATTTGGGATGTAACACTAGGCCTCTGTTGGAGGCCTGAAAATCTGCAGCCTCTTTGTTTCCTGTGCATGTACTGACTGGTTAAAGTGTCTAAGCCCTGGCAAATAAAACAAGACCCTTCGAGTTCCACCTTCTTGTGGGAAACAGAAGACTGACATTGTGTGAAAGACGGCTTGTCTGACTCAGCAAGGGCCGACCTGCTGAACTCTTCACCTGGTGAATAACGGCTTTAAAAGAAAAAAAAACCTGCACACCCAGATCCATGGAGCTTTCACTAGACTTGAACAAAATATTTTCTCCATTCTCTATTCATACCTACGGTAAATCCAGCTATCAGGCTGGTAATGGAGACCACCAGAGATACTCATGGAGGGCCTAACACTCCCGCCCAACCAGGAATGCGTGGCTTACATTGTTGCGGTGTTGACGTACATTTGGGGCTTGGTGTGGCTTCTGTTGATGTCCAGGCTTGGCTTCCTGTTCTGGACAACCTGTGGTCATCAATCACCATTTGTCTCTGTCTGCTCGGCTACCCCCGACGTGATGAACGACGAGCGATCACGCGGATGCATCTCTAGGATCTGGTGAGACAACATCCCAAACCAGGAAAGATCGCCATAGTTACTGCAGGTTGTGTCTTTTCACGACGGACTTCGTCACTGCCCCCGCTCCGCACAAAATGAAACTAACTTTATTTGTCATTTTTAACCTCACGGTACTCGAGGTTGACGTATTGGTCTTTTACATTGTAAATCTCTCTTTTGTTTGTTTGTCCTTGGGAATTTCGATTAGTAGCAAGTGGTGGTGTTGCATGCCCGGTGTGGGCTTGGTGCTCACACCACTGTTGAGAGTGTGTTTACTCATCCAGGCAGTTGGGTGAACTGTTGAATCAGGGTTTTTTTTAACGGTGGGACAACACTGTCCTCATGAGTCATGCCACCCCTCGGCAAATCCCAAACTATTCCTGGAAACTTTTTTTTTTTCTCGCACGCTCATTCTATCATTACTATAAGTGTGACTCACCTCTGCTTTCCCGGATAGTCACTGCTCTTTCTTTCTCAGTTGCTTTTAGGAAAAATAAACATGTCAACCTGTGTCTCGGACAATCTTTCCTTTATATTTCCTTCAATCCCCCCCCCATCCTCTTTTTGTCTCCTTCCATGACTCATCTTTCCTGTGTCCTGACGCCTCATCTCCCAGTCAAACACATCTTAGATTCCAGCCGCCTAACAGGCACTTCCTGGTATTGATAAGCGGTCTGAGTCACCAGATGGGATCTTAATGACCCGCTGCCCCACAAGGTCAACCCTGTCATCCTGCTGCGTGGGGTCACTCCTAAACAGTGTGAAGTCATCAGCTGTATGAAACGCTACTCTAGCCACCACGTTGTAGCCTGTTTCCTGCATCCTGGAAGGAGCCAGGGGTACACAGCAGGAAACTCACACTCAACTTCCTGTCTGGCAGTGACCAATAGTAAACTGGGAGGCTGGGAGTGGCTGCAGCTTTAGTAGGGAAGCTTTGCAGCTTGCATAGAAAGTGCAAAGAAAATGTCTAACAGTTTAATAATCAGATGAGTCAGGTGGCTGAGCGGTTAGGAATCGGGCTTCACCCTACTTGCCTCAGGGGGAATGTCCCTGTACTTACTGTAAGTCGCTCTGGATAAGAGCGTCTGCTAAATGACTAAATGTAAATAATACTTTAAGAAGCTGAAGGAAAATCTGTCAACAATAAAGTGACACTATCTGCAGGATAGCAGTGGGCCAAAGTTAGGCTACTGCAAATCTTTGCAGCAGGTCTCACAAGAGGACCGAAGTGAAGCATGCATTAGATGAGCCCCTTCCCCACCCCCACTCCCACCCCTCCCAAGACCAGAACTTGGCAAATGGCGGTCTTGGCTCACCCACACAAACAGGACCCCCCCAGATCCCTCCCAGGAAAGCCTTTAACAGCTCCTCTCAGCTGAATATCTCACTTGAAGCGATGTGGAGGTTCGAAGCTGCTTCCTTCTCTAGAGGACTCACAGGACAACTAAGCCAGACTCCTTAAGTATGACGGAAATCCAAAACAAATATCTCCCTTCTCTCAGCCTCCCCCAGAGTACATTAGTCACGTCCAAGTATCTCTATCTGGCTACAGCCATAGTTTTTGCACTGAAGACTTTGCTTCAAACATGCTAGATATGTTTTTATTAATATTTTACCTTGCCTGGAATTAGTCAGAGAGAAATAGAAATATGGTCAACATTTGTTCCAACATGGACTGTGACTAGAAAGAACGTGATAATTTGCAATCTGGTGTGTGACAGCAGTCACAAATTATTTTTCTTCCACTCTACCTACTTTCCACTCCCTCTCTCTGACTACATCTTAAAAACATAAATTCTGCATGACAGGCAATGCATCACTGTCAACTCTTTAGGATTCGAGAGAATTTGGAAAAAGCTTTTTATTGATTTTTCTTTTCATAGGTTGGCTCTTTGCCGTGTTAAGAGTTTAGTTTTTCAAGTAATAAGACAGAAAATGTGTTTGCTCTACTTTTTATCTTTAGAAAATAATTATATTTCTGTTTCTCTCTTTGTCTGTCCTCACTCTCTCTTGCTGTCTCTCTCTCTGTCTCTCTGTCTCGCTCTCTTTCTTTCTGTCTCTCTGTCTGTCTCTCTCTGTCTCTCTGTCTGTCTCGCTCTCTCTCTTTCTGTCTCTCTCTGTCTCTATCTCTCTCGGTTTATGTTGTGAGACAGCTGCTCATAACCATTCATTAGTGCTCCTCTATTACTGTAGACAAATCAGCCCAGAGGAGCTGGCCGTCAGGGGAAACACACTGGCTGGCTCCTTACACTTGTCTCTCTCTCTCTCGCTCACTCTCTCTCTCTCTCTCTCTCTCGCTCACTCTCTCTCTCTCTCTCTCTCTCTCTCTCTCTCTCTCGCTCACTCTCTCTCTCTCTCTCTCTCGCTCACTCTCTCTCTCTCGCTCGCTCACTCTCTCTCTCTCGCTCACTCTCTCTCTCTCTCTCTCGCTCACTCTCTCTCTCTCTCTCTCGCTCACTCTCTCTCTCTCGCTCACTCTCTCTCTCTCGCTCACTCTCTCTCTCTCGCTCACTCTCTCTCTCTCGCTCACTCTCTCTCTCTCTCTCTCGCTCACCTCTCTCTCTCTCTCTCTCTCTCGCTCACTCTCTCTCTCTCTCTCGCTCTCTCTCTCTCTCTCTCGCTCACTCTCTCTCTCTCTCTCTCTCTCTCTCTCTCGCTCACTCTCTCTCTCTCGCTCACTCTCTCTCTCCCACCACAAGGACAGCTGTTCAGAAAACAAGGTTCTTGGACATTTTTGATTGGAGTTTTAACATTTCTCACATTTTCACTTTGTTGCGTTTTTAGCTGGTACCTTCCTATATCTGCCCCTCTGTGTCTAGACTAGCTGATAGGCCACCTTCTTGAAAATCAATCCGGAGTTTACGTTAGTATCATTATTCTCTGCCACAAATGTGTCCAAACGGATACATTCAAGTTAAATATAATAATATTCATAAATAAATATATTCGGCAAATATAACAATATGACCCACATCTAACCGATACTAGGACAGAGTTTGGGCACGTCTGGCTCCGCCCCTGCCTACTGCCACAAATATAATCACATCATGTGGGAAACACTGTATAGGGAGTACTTGGACTCAGAAATTAGGAAAAAGGGTATTGAAGCCAAAAACGTTTGAGAACCACAGTTCTAGAGCAACCTGCCTTCAGTAGGATATCCAAAGGAGGGTTTTCAGAACATATAATGTTGCCATAAATTTGTTACAGCATTGTCATAACATTGTTGTAACACTGTCGAGTACCTTGTTTTGAGTTGTGGCGGGGGATCATGTTGATTTACGGTGTGGGGCGGTTACCGTGGCGATTGTGCGGTATTGTTGACATAGTCAACAGGCCAGTGGAGATTCTCAGCTCTGGTTCTGCATGCTTAGCTTTACTGTGATCCAGTAAGCCCCATATTTCAACATGGCGTCATCTGGACTGCACACCACTATTTCAATGGTTTGGAAAGCTTGAGTAAAAACATGTCGACTGTCTCTATCTCTCCCTCTCTTTCTCCTCATTCTTTTTCTCTCTCCCGCTTTCTCTCTCTGTCCCCCTCTCTTTCTCCCTCTCATTTTCCTCTCCCCTCTCTTTCTCTGCAGTCAGAACACTTGCCCTGTATCTGTTGCCCAGCGCGCCTGTCTCTTGTTCAGGACAGCTGCTCTGGCTGGCTATCCTGAAATCTCCTCTGTGACACACACACACACACTCCATAATTCACCCTCTCTTCATCAGCTCCGACCCTCCACCCCCACACACACACACACCCACACACACGCACCCTGTCATCCAGACTGTTCCCTCGTTCCATCCTCCTCTCGGTCTCTCCATGCCTGTGTCAGCCCCTTTCTTCTTGCTCTTTTTCCATGTGTGCCCTGTCCTCTCTCCCTGCCCTCTCTCCATGCCCTCTCTCCTGTCCTCTCTCCTGCCCTCTCTCCTGCCCTCTCCTCCTGTCCTCTCTCCTGTCCTCTCTCCTGCCCTCTCTCCTGCCCTCTCTCCTGCCCTCTCTCCTGTCTCTCTCTGCTCTCTCTCCTGCCCTCTCTCCTGCCCTCTCTCCTGTCCTCTCTCCTGTCCTCTCTCCTGTCCTCTCTCCTGCCCTCTCTCCTGTCCTCTCTCCTGCTCTCTCTCCTGCCCTCTCTCCTGCCCCCTCTCCTGTCCTCTCTCCTGCCCCCTCTCCTGCCCTCTCTCCTGCCCCCTCTCCTGCCCCCTCTCCTGCCCTCTCTCCTCACGTTCCCCCCCCCCCTCCGTGTCACCACAGCTGTGTGTCAGCTGTCGGTCTATGCCACTGTAGTCAGAGATGAGCAGAATACACAGGGTCTGCAGGGAGCACAGGCTGCCCTCTACCTCTCTCCCCTTCTCTCCCCCAGCCTCTCCTCTACCAGCTGTCTCTCCCCCCTCGCCACCAGTGTCATTAGGTTTCCCTCTATACACACACCACACACACACACACACAAACCACTAAACTGAGCCACTGGACAAGCCCTTTCTGTCTCCGTGGAAACCTACCAGAGCCCACCCATTGAAACAAGACTAGTTACACAGGACATAGTTGTGATATTCAGGTAATATTATATGGTGCGCCAGCTGTGAATGTTGTTTCGCAATGCTGGAACCGCGAGGGAGCTAGCAGCCTAGCGTCCATCTTCATGGCTGTATGGCTATAGATCTATAGCTCTATTCTCTCCTTTTTACGTGCTCTTTCTCCTCCCTTTTCTTCGACACTTTTTCCGTCCAGCATTCCGCACAATACCTCTGTCCGTTGTAAACCTGTGTGTCATAAACAAGACAGGGCGCTGTGTTTAAGTCAATCAGTAGCTGTGGAGAGCAGCCCGTCACTCACATTGTCTCCACCTCGCTAATTGCATCTCTTATGCCGAAAAGAATAGAATGTTCCGGGAGGTAATTACAGCTGCCCGGCTAAGTATGAGAGGATGACATTTAAAATACAGCTATCTGCCGTGGTACCAGGTTCTAGTCCTCTGATAAGGACCTGGCTCTGTTCTGCTGTCCGTCTTAGGTTGGTTTCTGGAGGGTGTCTTGGAAGTGCTTCCAGACATTGTTTTAGGTGGCTATTTATAGGGTGGACATTTATCAGAAACCTAGACGTTGTTTTGAAGCTATTTGTACGTGATTTGACACAATTCAAATATGATTCATTTGTTGGGAAACGGGAGATCTTGAATTGGCCATATCAAGGTCATACCCCCCCTCCCTCCCCCCCTCCCTCCCCCCTCTTCCCTCCCCCCCCTCCCCCCCCTCCTCACCACCCACCAAAGCCCCAGCTCCTCTTCTCTGTGTCTCCTGTCTGGAATGACATGTCATGAATGGGACACATCAGTCCAGCGGTATGTGATTGACTGGTGGGGTTATTGTCATTCAGGGAGGCCGTGCTGGTGACCTCCATAACCCCAGGCTGTCGCTGTGAAGGTGATCCCCCACAGGCGTGCTCACACCCTGGGGTAATCCTGGGGATTTGGCCAGCATCGTTACTGCTGGTGGTGTTGGGTTAACGTTCACCAGGATAAGAGAGGGTTGTGAAACTTTAAATCTCTGGCAGAGCTACTGTATCTCGACTGGGCTGACATTTAGATGTAAAGCCATCCACAGTGTACATCACCCGGTCTGTGAAAGGCAGTCTTTCATGCAGTTTGTAATCTTTTAATCCCCCCTTCTCGTTTTCCTCTCTCCCCCACCCCCTCTCTCTCCCCTCCCTCTCTCTCTCTCTCTCTCTCTCTCTCCTCTCTCTCTTCTCTCTCTCTCTTCTCTCTCTCTCTCTCTCTCTCTCTCTCTCTCTCTCTCTCCCCCCCCCCTCTCTCTCCTCTGTGGCAGGTATGCCTGTGGTCTTCCGCGTGTCTCCGACAGGTAATCAGGTGTGGTGTTGCTGCCATGGCCGTGCCACAGCTGCCCCTGCTGCCTGTCCTCGTCACGGTCCTGGTGGCTCTGTCGTGTGCAGAAGATCACGAGTGGCACTTTAACCCAGGTGAGACACAACCACAGACAACAAAATCAGTAACCCATGACTAGAAATGACGTTGCACATTCTGTTAAATATACGAATACAAACAAGCATTTTGGAAACATATGGTTTTCCCCTCGGGTAATACAAGTGATGAAATAAATAAACGTCAGAGGAACATAAGGTGTCTCCCCTTTGGGTGAAACATGAAATGAAAAGGATTACATTCTCAGACGAGGGCAAAAACGAAGGCATCTATTGCCCTTCTGCTCCCATGTCTCCTACCCACCCCCCCCCGGCGTCTCCTACCCCCCCCCCCTCCACCCGGCGTCTCCCCCCCCCCCCTCCCCTCCCCCGTCTGTCTGCTCCCCGCACACATTCTCATCACATTCTTAGATCGGTGCGATAAGTCTCTCCATCACCTATCAGCAGGATATCCTGTTCCATCCCGTGGCTCCGTGGCTGGTCGTGTGTAACAGGAGAGTGCTGGAGCAACGGAGAACGCTCCCAGTCCTTACCGTACAAGCCTCGAACCGGCAATCATAGATACACGCTCGCGAGCGTGCGTGTGCGCGTGTTAACACACTCCCGCGCTAGTGCATGTGCACCCATGAATTATTTATATATACTAAGATAAGTTTGTAAGCTACATAATGTTTTCATCAAAATTTGACACTTTTTAAATGTAATTTTAAAAGTGATTTAGTAGGGATATAGTGACAGTTTTTATAAGTCAAATATGAGATTGGAAATGGAACTTCTGCATTGTGATAGTAATTGGTCAATTGTTCCGTTTTACTATAACTACATAACAAAATAAGATGCTTATATATATGCATAAAAAAATAAGCTTATAAGGATGACATAGCATGCATGACATAGTATGAATGTTATATGTGGCAAACTGTTGTTTACATTTACATTTATTCATTTAGCAGACGCTTTTATCC
>NC_090055.1:2650167-2695167 GCF_038355195.1 Osmerus mordax
GCCTTAAAAGTTTTCTTTGCGGGTGAGCTAACGGCTTTGACGCAATCCAGACGCGCTCGCAAACAGATGTGTGTGTGTGTGTGAGAGAACCGTGGGGACGCAGTGGGTGACCCTGTGTGTTGCTGTGTGTGCGTGCATTTGACAGGGGAGAGTGTATGTTCTGCAAGAGTGGGCTACTGGCCACTGGAGCTATTATTGTTGCTTGCTTTTTCCACAGGTACACTTGCACTTATAGCGGTTCATGTTGTTTTAATTGTAACTTGTTTAACTACATGCTCTTATGGTTCTTCCCTTTGGCACTTACTTTGGTTGTTCACTAATGTGTGCTTCATGTTTTGGCTACTCGCAATGTTTTTGTGGCTATCTTGTTGTTATTATCAGTGACCTGGAAGTCGCTTTGGATAAAAGCTAAATGAATAAATGTAAAATGTAAATGTAAGAGAACATGTATGCATGTTCAGCCCCCTTTACTGTCCGTCCATGACTGTGTCTTTTTTCTCTCTGCACACTGTGCCGAGTATGTCATGTAATAACGTGTGTGTGGTGTGTGTGTGTGTGTGTGTGTCCAGGGTCCAGTTCGGAGGTCTGGGCCAGCTGTTGTGACGGCGTGCTGGGAGGTGATGACTTCACTGAGACCAAGGAGCTGAGGGTGTGGGCGGGGTACGACTACCTAGGCTGGAGTCGCGAGGCTCTGGGGCAGGGCAGCGTGGACATCGAGTTCCACTTCGAGGACACCCGCATCTTCCACACCATGCAGGTACCAGAGGCTCCTGGAGGACGGGGGGTCGGGTGTCTGTGTGTGTGTGTCTCTCTCTCTCTGCTTCTCTCTCTTTGTCTAGGTTAAAGCTTCCCCAGTAATTCCCATTCCCTCATTAAATAATTAAACTGACCGATGTTTACCGACGTTTCACCAGACACGTAAACATTGAGATCTCATCTCTGGGTCGTTATCATGACGGTGTGGCCAGCCAATAGCATATTGGTCTACAATTTCCATCGGCCTGTTTTAATTTGTTTCTCATTTTGCTGTTGTTAATCATCATGGTTGGGGTTGTCAGCGGTAAGCAACTTTAGGAGCCACTAAGTTGCATCATTGTCTGTTTGAGGTTCAGGGGGGTTTGGGGTTTACTATGAAGCAACTCAGATTGAGTTATGTTCCTGTTGTGAGCCTTCTGGAATATTCCTGGAATGTTGGTTTAGGGTGAAAAACACCCACCATGAGCCCTATTGACGCGTTTTAATTCCTGTTGTACATGCAGTGTATACACTATAATGAGGCAGCTCGTTTAGCCCAGAGTGTTGTGTGTGTACATTAAATGTGTGTGCGTGCATTCATGTGCGTGTTGCGTTTCCCAAACACTAAATCCACCCCTCTTTCCCAGCCTGTTGAAATGCCACAGCTAAGCCTTCTTATTCTTCTCAGGCCTTTCTCTCCTTTTTCTTGCTCTTTCTGACAAGTACCTGCTCACTCCCAGCCCCGTAAACGAGGTATTCATGAGGTCGTCGTGACATTTATCCCGTATTCCTGCCCCTCTCGCAAAGCTCTCCTCACACTAACCTCCTCCGACGCGCCCCTCTGCCTTCCTGCCTGGAAGACAGGCAGATGTTGCTCCCCTCCTGCTTGTTTCTTTAAAGAGGTTACAGTGGATAGTGAATAGTTTGCATCTGCTTGCAGTTATTACCATCACTTCTCCTAGACGTTAAGAGGCTTAGACCTGCGGGATAACCTCTCTGCACAAGGAAACAGAGAAAGCTCCTCTGAACAGTAGAGATTTAACCCTTGTGTTATCTTCGGGTCATTCTGACCCATCAGTCATTGTGACCCACCGTGGTATTGCGACAAATTTACCTCATACAAAAACAAAGTGAAGCATTGTCCTTTTAACCGTCGGGCTGTCTCAGACCCCCCCACATTGCGAAGGGAAAAAAAAGCATTTTATTTGTTTTTGTATTGGTAAAATTGGTAAACACAACGATGGTTCGTTATGAACCTTTGGGTCATGTGACCCGAAGGCAGCACAAGGGTTAAAGGAGAGAAAAGCAGAGTAGAACATGTAACATATGTTCCAAGTCCCTGGCGTTGTTGTACCGGCAAGTTCTGATCCCCCAGAGGAGGGAGGGGGGGCAGGCTACCCAGAAGGCTTTGTTGACTTATTAGAGCCCCCCCCCCCCCCTCCAGATAGAATCAGTTACATGTCCACCTCTGTGTCTTGGGAAGCAGCTGTTCCCCAGCGCCTAAGTGTGTGTGTGTGCGCGTGTGGGTGTTGTGTGTGTGCGCGTGTGCATGCGCGCGTGTTCATACACATGGTGTATTCAGTTAGAGAGAGGCTTTTGGCCCTACAGCAAGTGTCAGCTTAAGGACTAACCCTGTCAGTGGAGTCTTTACACCAGCCCTTCTCCTCCTCTTCTCCTCCTCTCCTTCGTTCTCACCTCCTCGCTCCTCTGCCCCCCCTCCCGTTCCCCTATCTCTGAGATCTACAGTTTGCAGTCTACCCTGCTCGTAAAAAATCCCCCTTTCCATCTCCCCCTCCCTCCCCCCCTCTCTCTCCCCTCTTTCTCTCGCCAGCTAGCATTGGCACCCAATATATCAGCTCTTTTATGGAGGCGTCTCTCTCTCTCCCTCTTACTGTCTGTCTTGCTTTCTCTCTCTTTGTCTCCCTGTCTCTCTCTGTCATGTATTTCTTGTAAGCAGTAAAAAAGATTGAATTCCCCCCCTCTCTCCTTCCTCTCCACCTCCCTCTTCCACCTCCCTCTCTCCTTCCTCTCCACCTCCCTCTCCTTCTCTCCACCTCCCTCTCCTCCCTCTCCACTTCCCTCTCTCCCTTCCTCTCTCCCTCTCTCTCTCCTCCCTCTCACGTTTCTCCCATCCGGTCCTTTGCGTCTGTGCCCAACACCGCATCGCGCTCAAAGCAATTAAGCCTCGACAGGATTAAAAAACGGTTTAATTTCTATAGTTTAATTGAATCCTATTCTTTCGTCTCGATTAATGAACAGGCCTCAGGCTGTGAAGTTCAGGAAGTTAGAAACATGTTTACCTTGCTCCCCATGGCATGTGTTTATAATCTGTCCTAACACTGACTGCCTGCCCCCCCCCCCCCCCTCAATCCCCCCCCTCCCCCTCCAGGTGCATAGTAACAATCGGCACACCCAGGGCGTACGGGTCTTCAGCAGGGTGGAGTGCCAGTTCAAGCCTGGCCTACTGCAGCCCCTGGTCGGGGGCGCTGGTCCTGCCGTGCCCCTGGAGGACCTGAAGGACCCCTCGTCCCGGCCCATCTCACTGCCCCTGGGGGGGGCGCCCCGCCAGATCCTGCGCTGCAAGTTTTCCTTCGCCGGACCGCTGGCTGCTCATCAGCGAGATCTCCTTCTACTCCGGTGGGTGTGGCCCTGCCACTTCCTGTCTCATTCGGCTTTGGAGCTGCTGCTGTTAGGATATTATCATCTTTTTTTAAATTACGCCTTTTACATTTTTTTTAAATTCCCAGAGCCCTTTGGGAGAAAGGTACAGAGACTGGGTCTGTTCCTCCTCTTCTTCCTCCTGCTCCGCCGGACCCCTCTTCCTCTCCTCTTCCTCCTCCTGTCCTCCACACCTCCACCAGCCCCACCCCTGGATACAACTCCTCCAACTCCACCATGGGCCCCTCCGGTAAGCCCCCCGACCCTCTTCTCTCTCCTTCCCTGCCTCCCCCCTTCTATCTTCTCCTTGTATCCCCCCTCTCACACCCCCCCCTCCCCCCCGTTGTGTGGAGTGCGTGTATGTCTGGGGGTCAGGTGGCTGAGCGGTTAGGGAATCGGGCTAGTAATCAGAAGTTGCAGGTCCGAAAATGACGTTGTGTCCCTGGGCAAGGCACTTCACCCTACTTGCCTCGGGGGGAATGTCGCTGTACTTACTGTAAGTCGCTCTGGATAAGAGCATCTGCTAAATGACTAAATGTAATTTATAAATGGTAAATGTCTGCAGCACGTCTGAGCTGTATGTTTAAAGCAGTGCCCAGAAAGGTAGGGTGCCAAAGCAGACAGCCTGATCTGCTCTTTATCAGAGGCTGCCGCCTCAAAGCCATGGCCCCCAGCCAGGCACCATCTCACCCCAGCCAGGCACCATCTCATCGCTATCTCCCCCCTGGCTGGGGGGGGGGGGGGGGGGGGGAGGACTAGACCACTCTGGAGATACAGGCAGCAGCCACGAAAGTAGAAAATGAATTGCAGTGCCTTGGCTATTGTGTGAATTGTTACGACAGACAGAACTCACTTACAGAAACAAAATGCGTATTCATTTATAAAAGGATGCACAAAGATGACCTCTCCGCCCGGTCCTGATGTCATCCATTGCTTTTGTCTGTCTTTCCCTTTCAAAATCCATCCATCACCGCCCCTCTCCCTCCATCCATCACCCCCTGCCCTACCAGAACCCCCCTCCACCAACCCCACAACGGACGGCACGGGTAACAGCACACTCTCAGGTGAGAGGGAAGGAGAGGGTGAAAGAGACAGAGAAGGAGGGTGAGAGAGAGAGAGTGGGTGGGTGAGGGTGAGAGAGAGTGGGTGGGTGGGGTGAGGGTGAGAGAGAGTGGGGTGGGTGAGGGTGAGAGAGAGAGAGTGGGTGGGTGAGGGTGAGAGAGAGAGAGAGAGAGAGTGGGTGGGTGAGAGAGAGAGAGAGTGGGTGGGTGAGGGTGAGAGAGAGAGTGGGTGGGTGAGGGTGAGAGAGAGAGAGAGTGGGTGGGTGAGGGTGAGAGAGAGAGTGGGTGGGTGAGGGTGAGAGAGAGATAGAGAGTGGGTGGGTGAGGGCTGGATGGAAGAAGGAAGTGATCAGCCTCAGCACATCTTCTTTGGCGTCGCGCCGGCGCCTCGATAAACTCTTCATTCGTCTGAGAACACGGGAGACGACAGGAACAGGGAGGATCATGGGAGTCTTCGGCACAGCGTCCCATGATCCTCCTCTTCCCTGTTTTCTCTCTCTCCAGAGATAAGCCCCCTGAATCTAACACCGCTAACCTCGGTCAGCCGTGTGATGGTTCTGCACTGTCATCATGACACAGCACCTCGGCAGGCACCAAACTGCAATGCTCTCCCAGGCCTCGTCTGTGGAGCGTCAGACCTCCCAGAGGCTGGACAGTGAGGCTTTGTACTGCTGTGTAGCTGGGGGCCTGTGGAGCTGGGGGCCTGTGGAGCTGGGGGCCTGTGGAGCTGGGGCCTGTGGAGCTGGGGCCTGTGGAGCTGGGGCCTGTGGAGCTGGGGCCTGTGGAGCTGGGGCCTGTGGAGCTGGGGGCCTGTTGTAGCTGGGGCCTGTGGAGCTGGGGCCTGTGGAGCTGGGGCCTGTGGTGTGCAGGGCGGGGTCGGCCGTGGTCCGGCAGGCTGTGTGTGGATCTGCGCTGAACGTATGAGAGAGAGAGAGAGACAGAGAGAGAGAGAGAGAGAAGGAGAGCTGTGTGTGGGTCTGCTTTGAACATGCATGAGAGAGAGAAGGAGAGGGGAAGAGAGGAAATACTGGTCACACTTCTGGCTGGCTTTCTGACCAAATGTTTGAACTGAACTGTGTGTGTGTGTGTTACGTCTGACTCTGTCCTGGAGCCTCATTATTAGCACTGCCGTTTGATATCCCGACCCTCAGCCCTCAGCCCTCACACCTAGTCCATTACAACTGGGTCTCTTTGTTTGTTTACAAGGCAAAGTTTACCCAAAGTTTAACTCGAGACATATTTAATCTCAAACTGCCGTCAGACGGCACAGTAGGGCTGTGCAGGGCCGGGAACACTGTCAGACCTGCACACAGTAGGGCTGTGCAGGGCCGGAACACTGTCAGACCTGCTGAAGTGCATGGTTGTTTGGAACCCAGCATTCACATTCTGTTCTCAAGACCAGAGGGAAAGACCCTTCTCACATGGGCATTTCTAACGTTTACACACACAGGGCCTGAATGCAGCAACTTACCATTCCACACACACACACACACACACACACACACACACACACACACACAGCCCCCCCACACACACACACGCACACACTCACACACACACACACACTATCCCACATCAGACAGTCAGTAAGCCTGTTTTAAATATGCGGGTGTGACACTGACACGTTCCAAGTCGCCTCCGTGCAGACAGTGCTAATACACAGACTGAACACACACACACGCACTCATGACAGCGCCAGCCACACAAGCAGATATAAATGTTCAAATATGTGCACGCTCACACCCAGAAACATGTCCTGCATAGTTTTACACACTCAGTATGCACGCACACACACACACACACACCCTTAAACACACAAACGCACTGGAACACCAGACTCATGTCATTGTCCCTTTTCTGTCTAGGAGCCGACTTTGCTGCCATTACCCCAAGGGCAGGACTTCCTGTCGCCAAGGACGACAGCAGCAACACAGCCATCCTGATTGGTTGCCTGGTGGGCATCATATTACTGCTCCTGGCTGTTCATCGCTGTCATTCTGTGGAGGCAGTACTGGAAGAAGATACTGGGCAAGGTGTGTGTGTGTAAGAGAGAGGGAGATTAGGTGCTAGGGCAGTATCTCTCAACCCTGGTCCTCAGGGACCCTCTGCCTTGCATGTTGTAGATGTTTCCCTGCTCCAACACACCTGATTCAGATGAATGACTCGTTATCCAGCTCTGCCTGGTCACGACTCATCCATTTGAATCAGGTGTGTTGGAGGAGGGAAACATCTAGAACATGCAAGGCAGGAGGTCCCTGAAGACCAGGATTGGGGAAACACTGATCTAGAACATAGAGGACCAGGGTTGGGGAACCCCTGATCTAGAACATAGAGGACCAGGGTTGGGAACCCCTGATCTAGAACATAAAGGACCAGGGTTGGGAACCCCTGATCTAGAACATAAAGGACCAGGGTTGGGAACCCCTGATCTAGAACATAGAGGACCACGGTTGGGAACCCCTGATCTAGAACATAGAGGACCAGGGTTGAGAACCCCTGATCTAGAACATAAAGGACCAGGGTTGGGGAACCCTGATCTAGAACATAGAGGGACCAGGGTTGGGAACCCCTGATCTAGAACATAGAGGACCAGTGTTGGGAACCCCTGATCTAGAACATAAAGGACCAGGGTTGGGAACCCCTGATCTAGAACATAGAGGGACCAGGGTTGGGAACCCCCTGATCTAGAACATAGAGGACCAGGGTTGAGAGCCACTGTGCTCGTGTGTACAAGTGTTGATCGACTGTGGTTCTCCCCAGGCCCAGGGCAGCCTGTCCAGCGATGAGCTACGCGTCCATCTGTCCGGCCCGTCAGACAACGTGGTCATCAACAACACCCACAGTTACTCCAGCCGCTACCAGCGCATACACACCTTCCCTGAGGAGAGGGACCGGGAGAGGGAGGGCGAGGGAGAGTACCAGGAGCCCAGCGCCCTGCTGAGGCCCAGAGACCAGAGAGACAGCACCGGTATGACACACACACACACACTCTGAACATTTACACACTCTGAACACACACACACACAGTACACATAACAAACACACAGACTCAAATTGTACCGGAAGATATATTTAGGGGTTTTGCTTGAATCAATGACTGTGGCCGAACACACACACTCAAACAAACACCCCACCATCAGGTAAAACACACACACACACACACACTTCTACTCACACAACTATGACATTGTGATACAGAGAGGATCAGAGGAACAGACAGATCCATATTTTAACAGATTCTTAGTTAAATAATTGATTTCTCAATATGTACGGCGATAATGAGAACGAGGATGATCGCAGTAGGGGTTTTTATATCCTTTGTTTGTGTTAATGGTTGAGCAACATCAGACTGAGCGGTTTGTGAAATCAATGCAGCATATTCAAGACGGGGAGAAAAACAGGGCAAGACAATGTGGTACATTTTAAACAAATGCTTATTAAAAAAACACTCGCATGAAATGTAAATAACACAAAACAGCCAAATAACCACCGAGCCTTCAGAGTCCAAGGTCAGAACAAACAACACACACACACACAAAAGCTCAATTGTTCTTAGAGGCACGCAGGAGAAAGAGGAACGGTTTGGAATAAAGTTTGGAGAAGAGGGAGAGAGGGAGGGAGAGAGGGCGAGAGGAGGGAGGGATAGAGGAGGAGGTGAGGAGGGAGAGAGAGAGGAGGGAGGGAGGGGAGTAGGAAGAGAGGAGGGGAGGGAGGGAGGGAGGGAGGGAGGGAGAGAGGAGGGAGAGGAGGAGGGAGAGAGGAGGGAGGGGAGGAGGAAGAGAGGAGGGAGGGGAGGAGGAGGGGAGAGAGGAGGAGGGGAGGAGGGAGAGGGGAGGAGGGAGAGGGGAGGGGAGGAGGGAGAGGGGAGGAGGGAGAGAGAAGGGAGGAAGGAGGGAGAGAGGAGGAGGGAGGGAGAGAGGAGGGAGGAAGGAGGGAGGGGAGGAGGGAGGAAGGAGCGATTCTGACCAGCTCCACGGGAGTCCGGCCTGCAGTCTTCCCAGGCTGTAACAGTGCCACATTATGCTGGGGAACAACAGGACGGAACGCAAACATTATTCTGCCTGCCTGGGGGGCTGTTCTCCTGGCAGGGCCCAAGTTGTCTTAACCTCTGCCTGTTCCCACTCGCGATGCCGTTTGGATTTTGTTCTTCCCTGCAACCCCCCCCCCCTCCCCCCCCCCCCTGCTTGCACTGTAACGGATATGCTGTGTGTTCTGTTAACGGTTGTTGGTTTGTGTTTCTGTGTTGTGTTGCGTTCGTCCTGCAATTTTGTTTCGTTCTCCCCGGTACGTGTCCATGTGGTCGTGTCTGTTTGCATCGCACGTGTCGTGTGTGTGTGTCCCAGCCTTGCTGTTAAACAACCCAGCGTATCACCTGCTCCTGTCTGATCAGAGACAAGGCTCCTGGCCCCCTGGCTGTGCCCAGCACCTCCCAGGCTCAGGAAAAGAGCCCTCAATGTTCCCCAGGGTAAGAGCTCTCTCACCGGGGGACAACATCAGGATACACCCCTGCTCTGCCCAGGCCTGGACCCACAGAGCAGAAACACACATCCTCCAGTAGACTAAGGGCAAACTAAACGCTCCCCTAGTGTAGTGGTTATTACTTCTGTAAAAGGAAGGCTAGGATTGATCCTTTGAGGTGGGGGGGGGGGGGGGGCAGGATGGATTGTGGGTGAGACAGTCTGTGTGCATGCAAACTCACGATTCACCCACCTCCTTTCACGTCAATCATCTGACGAATGCCGTGTCCCGAAAATTAACAATAACAAGATGTCTCCAAAACTCAAAAAACAAACACTCCCCTCCACAAGCTAAAGTAAACCAGGGGATCTTAGGACACTATCCTACCTCCCACTGACCCCTCCTCCCCCCCCCCAGCAGCCTGCGGGCCTGGACAGGGATCTGGAGAAGGGCTTCCCCCTCACCCAGGAGGAGCCTCCCCCCTACCCTGGCGCCCCTCCCTACCCCTCCGTGTCCCCCCCGCTGCCCCCCAGCGTGCCCCACTACGCCGAGGCCGACATCGTGAGCTTGCAGGGCGTCAGCGGCAACAACACGTACGCCGTGCCCGCCCTGACCACGCCCAGCCCCGGCGCCGACTCCGCCCCCCTGCCGGAGCTGCCACGCCAGTGTCTGGTCTTCAAGGAGAAACTGGGGGAGGGCCAGTTTGGAGAGGTGAGGGGGAGGAGAGGGAGGGGGAGTTCTGGGGGAGGATGTGGGGAGAGGGCCAGTTTGGAGAGGTGAGGGGGAGGGGGAGTTCTGGGGGAGGATGTGGGGGAGGGCCAGTTTGGAGAGGTGAGGGGGAGGGGGAGTTCTGGGGGAGGATGTGGGGGAGGGCCAGTTTGGAGAGGTGAGGGGGAGGGGAGGGAGGGGGAGTTCTGGGGGAGGATGTGGGGGAGAGGGCCAGTTTGGAGAGGTGAGGGGGAGGAGAGGGAGTTCTGGGGGAGGATGTGGGGGAGGGCCAGTTTGGAGAGGTGAGGGGGAGGAGAGGGAGTTCTGGGGGAGATGTGGGGGAGGGCCAGTTTGGAGAGGTGAGGGGGAGGAGAGGGAGGGGGAGTTCTGGGGGAGGATGTGGGGGAGGGCCAGTTTGGAGAGGTGAGGGGGAGGAGGAGGGAGGGGGAGTTCTGGGGGAGGATGTGGGGAGAGGGCCAGTTTGGAGAGGTGAGGGGGAGGAGGAGGGAGGGGGAGTTCTGGGGGAGAGGCGCTGGTGGAGGGGGGAGAGGTGAGGGGGAGGAGAGGGAGGGGGAGTTCTGGGGGAGGATGTGGGGAGAGGGCCAGTTTGAAGAGGTGAGGGGGAGGAGGAGGGAGGGGGAGTTCTGGGGGAGAGGCGCTGGTGGAGGGGGGAGAGGTGAGGGGGAGGAGGAGGGAGTTCTGGGGGAGCATGTGGGGGAGAGGGCCAGTTTGAAGAGATATGGGGGGGAGGGGGACAAGGATTTGGGTGAGGGAGGGAGCGTGCCAAGGTTGCTATTAAAGCTATTTAGTTTTGCAAATGTAAAAAGTATTAAATAATGCCTTGGTAGTTTGGGAGATTGGAAAAGGGTCCTTGAATATTCTTTCATATTCAAGTTATTCATATTTAAATACTCTCTGCCAGACATGCATCTAAATCGTTGCCTAGAGCTTTATTTATTCTCTATATTTCATCCATAAAAATTGTAGCGTAATTGGCTATGCATATGAAACTGTAGAGATAAAGGGTGATTAATCAAATTATTCAAAGACAGAGTGTGTGTGTGTGTGTGTCCGTGTGTGTGTGTGTTTGTGTCCAAGTGGAGGTGGTGGAAAACACATGAACAGTGTTTCCTGTTTCAGGTGCACCTGTGTGAGATCGAGAGCCCTCAGGACCTGCCCAACCTGGAGTTTCCCTTCAACGTGAGGAAAGGGCGCCCCCTGCTGGTGGCAGTGAAGATCCTGCGTCCTGACGCCTCCAAGAACGCCAGGTCTGCCTTCACGTTCCACCTGCCTGCCCCTCAACCCCCTCCTCCACTCAGGGGATACTAACCCAACTTCCCTTCTTTTCGATGAATCATCCACTCAAGTTCCCATTTCTTTTTCATCCCTCTCTCCCTCCCTCCCTCCCTCCCTCCCTCCCTCCCTCCCTCCCTCCCTCTCTCCCTCTCTCCCTCTCTCCCTCTCAGGAACGATTTTCTGAAGGAGGTGAAGATCCTGTCTCGCCTGAAGGACCCCAACATCATCCGGCTGCTTGGCGTGTGTGTGAGCAGTGACCCTCTCTGCATGGTGACGGAGTACATGGAGAGTGGAGACCTCAACCAGTACCTCTGCCACAGAGTCCTGCTGGACAAGTCTGGGCCCACACACAACACCCCCACCATCAGGTAACACACACACACACACACCATCAGGTAACACACACACACACTCACAACACCCCTACCATCAGGTAAAACACACACACACACATACACACACAACACCCCTACCATCAGGTAAAACACACACACAACACCCCTACCATCAGGTAACACACACACACACACACACACACCATCAGGTAAAACACACACACTCACAACCCCCCTACCATCAGGTAAAACACACACACACACACACACACTCACAACACCCCTACCATCAGGTAAAACACACACACACACATACACACACACACACAACACCCCTACCATCAGGTAAAACACACACACAACACCCCTACCATCAGGTAACACACACACACACACCATCAGGTAAAACACACACACTCACAACCCCCCTACCATCAGGTAAAACACACACACACACACACACACTCACAACACCCCTACCGTCAGGTAAAACACACACACACACAACACCCCTACCATCAGGTAAAACACACACACTCACAACACCCCTACCAGCAGGTAAAACACACACACACACACTCACAAAACCCCCACCATCAGGTAAAACACACACACAACACCCTTACCATCAGGTAAAACACACACACTCACAACACCCCCACCATCAGGTAAAACACACACACACACTTTATATTTGTAACTACTGTACAGCACTTTGTGAAAGAGAATGCAGGTGGGCTGCTACCTTAAGTAAAAAATACTTTTTTTTTTTTTATACTTATTTCTGTAACCCTTTACAGTGGGTCTGCCATGTATGTGTATTCTTCCTCCGTAACCCTCTTCATCCTCTCCCAGCTACCCAGCCCTCATCTCCATGGCCAGCCAGATAGCGTCGGGGATGAAGTTCCTGTCGTCCCTGAACTTCGTCCACCGCGACTTGGCCACGCGCAACTGCCTGGTGGGGGGGCGAGCGAGGCGAGAGCGGCGGGGAGCGGCCAATCAAGATAGCCGACTTCGGGATGAGCAGGAACCTGTACGCAGGGGACTATTACCGCATCCAGGGACGAGCCGTGCTGCCCATCCGCTGGATGGCCTGGGAGTGTATCCTGATGGTGAGGGGGGGGGGGGGGGAGGAGGAGGGGGGGGGAGGAGAGGATAGGGGATGATAGGAGAGGGGAGGGTGGAGAGGAGGGCAGGAGGACAGGGGAGGGTGGGGAGAGGGGAGAGGGGGAGAAGAGGACAGGAGGGGAGGGGGAGCGGGAGAGGAGAGGGAGGGGGGAGCGGGGAGGGGGGAGAGGGGGAGGGGGAGCGGGGAGGGGGAGAGGAGAGCGGGGAGGGGGAGAGGGAGCGGGGAGGCAGGGCAGGGCAGCAAAACCATGGACATTTGGGGGGAAAAAAACGTTTTGATTGCCGTGTTTCTAATGTATTAAAAAGATCATTTTGCAGCATCACAATCATGCTGGTGTGTGTGTGTGTGTTCCAGGGTAAGTTCACCACGGCCAGTGATGTGTGGGCGTTCGGGGTGACCCTGTGGGAGATGCTGAGTGTGTGTCAGGAGCAGCCGTACTCCAGCCTGACCGACGAGCAGGTCATCGACAACGCAGGAGAGTTCTTCAGAGACCACGACAGACAGGTACACACACACACACACACACACACACACACAGACAGACAGGCACACACAATGCAGGAGTTCTTCAGAGACCACGGCAGACAGGTACACACACACACACACACACAACCACTCATTATGACATTTCATCACATTCAGCAGTGATGGGAGATGGCAAAAGTACACACTTTTATAGGGGAAAAAAAAAATTTTGGGAAAAATTTTCAACCCTTCGAAAGTTTTCGTTAACTTTTTGTTCCAAACTAACTTGATGACAAAACTAATTGGTTGAAAGTTTTTCACTAAAACTTTGGAAAGGTTGAAAACTTTTTTTTCTTGCTGTCGTGTTAAAAAGGTTGAGGAAAAAAATTAATTGTTTGAATGGTTGAAAGAAACGTCATTACACATTTGATCCCAATATTGTATACACATACTGTTTGTCAGTGGTCTTCAACCCTGGTCCTCAGGGCCTACTGGTCAGTTGGTGTCATGTTGTGTGGGAAAACAAGTTTTGAAAGGTTGATTTTCTTTCCTTTCCTCTCCCCCCTCCCAACCTCCTCTCCTCTCCCCTCCCCTCCCCTCTCCCCCTCCTCTCCCCTCTCCCACCCGCCCCCCTTTCCCCTCCCCCCTCCCAACCTCCTCCCCCCTCCCCTCTCCCCACCCTCCCCCTCCTCTCCCCTCTCCCACCCGCCCTCCTCTCCCCTCCCCCCCTCCCCTCTCCCCGCCCTCCCCTCTCCCACCCGCCCCCCTCCCCCAGGTGTACCTGAGCAGGCCAGCCGTGTGTCCCCAGGGTCTGTATGAGCTGATGCTGAGCTGCTGGAACAGGGACTGCAAGCTGCGCCCCTCCTTCGCCAACATCCACTCCTTCCTCACAGAGGACGCCATGAACATGGTGTAGACGGCGAGGGAGAGGGGGAACGAGAGAGAGAGGCCGGGAGATGAAGAACGAGGATGAGGAGAGGGGGGACCCTCTGCTGATCTCGTACCTTTTTAGCAGTAGAGGAAAGGCTGATTATGGAGGTGAAGAGATTAGACGGTCGCTTGTACATTTCCTGTTTCCCTGGGTGGACGGGACTGAGAAACCGCAGGTTCGGTTTTCAGTCACACCACCCCCCCCCCCCCCCACACACACACACACACCTGTAGCCCCGCTAACCCAGAGTACTGTAGACCATAGTACCACCCCTGCATCTCATCATGAATGTAAAACAATGGCTGGTGGTGGGTTAACTGCATCCTGCTTAATGAACTGTCGTTTCTCCAAGTTAATGACAGAGTGGCTTTAATGACTCACATTGAACCTTCGTAACGCACGCCCGATGACGTAGGTGAAGCCGAATCAAAGAAAAGATAGGAAGAGTTCCTCAGAACGTGATTATCGTAGAACAGCAGATCCGTGTTTAGTCCGTGTTGGTGCGTGACACATTGTATAGCACTGCTGTAGTTTCGCGGTATTTTCAATGGTGAAGTATACAACCTGGGGGTGTACTGGCAAAGGTCGACGTACAGGATGTATACTGCAGCCATGGCTCTGTGAACACGGTACATTTGTGCGTCCCACCCGAGGTGGGTCAGACGTGGGGGAAACACCACGTTGAACTACACAGAATTTCTAAAAAGACAATTGGGGTAAACGACCCCCCCCCTCCCAGCACATTCACGCCCGCGGTCACAGCGTTGTGACCGCGGGCGTCTGGTGACGGGCAGACACTGCAGGGCCGACAGCCAATACGGTTGTCGGACCGTGTTGTTCCACGCCACGCCACACTTCCTGTATCGAAGAGGAGCCTCGCGCTGTCGCACCCGTCAGGTGTCACTCAGTCAGCAGAGGGCACACGGGCACAGGAAGTGAGATTTCAAACAGGAAATGAGACTCGAAAGAGGCTGTATGTACAGTACCCACATGCGAACGCTCGCAAACTTATTCACCAGTTACAACCACCGACCTTGTTTGGCTTTGACCAGCCCCAGACACAGTGATACAAGTCCCATTTTCACAAACCAGCTGCACTTTAAAAACATGTATCCTGGTCCATCGGTGCCCACAGCTCACCAACGCAGAACTCCCAGGCAACTCCTGAAAGGCGCAAACCATAGAAGAAGAAGCATTGCATTTGGCTTTCTTCCCTGTTAGTTTTGCAATGAAATGCGATGCAAGAGCGCGTCGCCGTGTCAGAAGCGTTGTCCGAAAGAGAACCAGGAGCATCAAATGCTGGGAGCACAGAGCGCATTAAATGCAGTATGCATAGCCGTTTAGTTAACTCTGTATTATCACATATAGGCCTATAAGCTGACCAGGGTAGGCCGTCTACCTTACTGATTGTACAGAACTGTATGCTTGTCCAGTTTAATTATTAAGTAATCCCTGTTTACTGATTGAATGAGAGTGAACGGCCATGTCATGTGAATGCAGTACGGCCATGTCATGTGAATGCAGTACGTGCCATTTGATTGATCATTTTTGATACACTGTAGTTGGACTAAACCCATATTTTTTTTATATACTGTATGTACTTAGACACTCCTTGACGTCAGTGATTTTGTCCTTTTTGTCTTTGAAGCAGAACCTAACAGCGTGTACATATTTTAAGAACGGAATTCTGATTTTGTTCACTAATATATGGAAATTCTTTGCTATTTTTGGGGTCTTTTGTTTCCTTGTAGAAGGCTTGCTACCTTGATGCCATTGTCATTCATCATGCTGTCTATTTTTGTAGATGTTTTAATAAAATTAATCTTTTCAAATAAAGCAGGTAAGATATCCCAGTTTAATGTACAATATGAGAATACTATTTACAGTCGTCCTCTAACAATTAAACCAGAACTTTGTAAAGGAATAAACAAAACAAGATTGAGTTCAATTACAAAAATCTGAGATTGTTTAATGTGTGTATATAACTATGGTACAGTCTCATAAATGTTAGGCAAGCATTGTTTTGGCCACTGTATAGGGTACACGAATGGTGATCTTAGTCTGACAGTAGCCTAGACAAACGGGGGAAAATTGTCAGAATTCTTAAGGCTCGATTATCGACACTATAAGCACATGTAACTTCTGATGTCAGTTGGGCAACAGAAGCCTTTTAAAATATTCAGGCACTTTGAAGTAACATGATGCACAGACAACCAAGAGTAGTTATGTAGATTCTTGAAGAGAGGTATATGAACTAAAACCGAACTGACCATAGCAGCAAGTTGATATAATCCTACCCCAACCCAAACACATTACAAAAAGTAACTGGCAAAACGCAACCAACCTATCAATATAGCAATAGTCCTAGTGCTGGTGTGCATGTCAACTGGAGATAAACACGGGAAGAAAAAAACTAAACATGGAACATTTCAAATCTGTATCTGAGTTGCAGGAAACCTTAAGGTCATGGCTCACTGTACTTGAGTTCAAAACATCCACCTGACCTACATACCTGACATTGCAGTCGATGACAACCACACAGACGTCTGAGCAGGAAAACCCCCACAATGTTACCATGGCCACATCCTTCACCATCTTTCACTTGACAAGAAACTCAACTCGTAACTCCAAACTCTCTTCTCACAGTACAGGACTGCGGTAAAGACATGCAAAGCATTCTGTGCACGTCTTTCATACAGATTACTGTTAAGAAACGCCAACGAAGAGCAAGTTGGGAGGTTAGTTCTGACTACTTATTTTGTCTTCCCAAAGAGCATGCGATTAGCAAAGCTAACATTCCTGCTATGTGTTAAAAGAACTTCGATATGCCCGATTAATAGATATAAATTAAGGAGATATAAAAAAGTAATTCAGTCAGATCATAGTAGGGACCACCGTACGTTACACATTTCTACTGCCTCCAATCAACAACGAAAAGGTACTGAGATGGAAATCCAACTTCATGATGTATCCATGCGAAAATCTAAACGTAAAAACTGTAACAGCTTTGTTGAAAGACTCCAGTCTTTTGATTAGAAAACTGCTGAAAAAAGTCAGTCATAAAAACGACATACTAAAATTTGGGTACGAAACATTAGTAGGCTAGAGTCTTACCCGCTAGTTTTATTGGCTTTCTTTAGCCAAGCCACTCCTGGTCCTGTAGATGTGGACATGTGACAGCATGTCCCCCTTCAGGGGACGTTCGACATTTACCTCATTTGACGCCCTTTTGCTTTTATGGCAGTTTCAGATTACAGAGTTCTAGAGAGATTCAGGCTCAGCACCCCAGTGGAGGAGGTCATCTTAAGAGTGCAGAAGAGATACAGACAAACAAACACACACAGACTTGGGAGTTATAGTGGTAATATGTTCTGGGGGGCGATATAGACCTCCAGATAAGCCATTCCAGGTATTTCTCTGCACTCTGACGCCACGGACTCAATTCACCTAAAACAACAAGGGTGAAGGGTTAGTACAGTATTGCAATTGAGTAGTGCAAAAACACTCTCCCCCTCCTCCTTCCCTTCCCCTCCTTCCCTTCCCCTCCTTCCCCTCCTCCTCCACCTACCGAGATGTTGACTCCAGTGAGTTTCTGTATGGCTGCAGGAAGTCTGGTCATGATGTCCAGCACCTCTCCAGTCAGTTTGGCCACGCCCACCTCGGAATCGCCGCTGGAAATCATGGTGATCTTCTGGGCCATGGAGAGTGGCTTGCTAATCTCCTCAGCCATCTAGAGGACAGGAGGGCCGTCAGTGGACGGACGCACAACCGCTCATCTACCAAGTCATGGCTTTCATTTCATGGCTTTACACCGCATGGTAAGCATGGGGGTCAGATGGCTGAGCGGTTCGGGCTATTAATCAGAAGGTTGCCGGTTTGATTCCTGGCCGTGCAATAATTACGTTGTGTCCTTGGGCAAGGCACTTCACCCTACTTGCCTCGGGGAGAATGTCCCTGTACTTACTGTAAGTCGCTCTGGATAAGAGCATCTGCTTAATGACTAAATGTAAGCACCCCGAAGAGTGAGAGCCATGGGTCTGAAATCAACCAATCAATAGCAACGAATGTATGAGGGCATCCTCTGTGGTCAGTTCCATAGAGGTGTCCAGTGTTCAGACTGACCAAAGGCAGCTTCTCCAGCAGCAGGTCCACCATGGCGCCCTCCTTGTACTGCTTGAAGGCCTCCGCCTTCTTGGCCATCTGCTCAGCCTCGGCCCGGCCCTTGGCCTCCACAGCGAACGCCTCGGCCTCGCCCTTCATCTGAGGAGGCGCAGGCAGACGCACTTTAGACTACAGCTACAGCATGGGCTGGACATACATTAGCTTTACTGGAAAGAGAAAGACAGAGAGAGGGGGGAGAGAGAGAGGGCCATGGAGCGAGAGAGAGAGAGAGAGAGAGAGAGAGAGAGAGAGAGAGAGTGGGGCAGAGAGAGAGAGAGAGAGAGAGTGGGGCAGAGAGAGAGAGAGATAAGAGGGTGGGTTTGACAGGCTGTCAGTGGGGAAGTCAGTAGGCATGCATGGATATCAGCTCCTCGAGGATGAGACTGATACCAAGGGTGAGGCAAGAGAGGGAGAGAGCAGTAGACAGAGAGAGAGAGCGAGCAGTAGACAGAGAGACACTGCAGAAGTGGGCTCCTCCTCACCCTGATGGACTCTGCCTCTGCCTCAGCCTCCATGATGAGCTGCAGCCTAGAGGGGCAGAGAGAACAGGGAGAAAACCAAACCAGCTTTGAGCTCATTCTGGCAGCTTCCCCCAGGTACAGAGACAAGAGGTTCCAACAAGCCCCCCCCTCCCTCTCCCCCCCTCCTCCCTCCCTCCCTCATCCTACAGCTTCTCACCTGTAGGCCTCAGCCAGCCTCTCCAGGCGGTATTTCTCGGCCTCCGCGGGCTTCTTGACCTGGGCCTCCAGCTCCATCTCCTTCCTCAGGATCTCCTGCTCCTGCAGCAGGATCTGCTGGCTGCGCTCCACCACCTTCACCTGCATGGTCTCCTCCTCGATGTGCTGCTTGGTCTTGGCCACCTGGGGGGGGGGGGAGGGGGGGAGGAAGAGGAGTTCAGGCCCAGCCAACTTTAAAACCACCCACACACAAACTTTGTATTGTTTTCCTGTGTTTTCCAGCAAAAATGACATGGTTTATCTGGGGTGCTTCAAAAGCAAATCTTCACGTTTAACTACGACAGAAACAACCAGGGAGCTTGTTCCATAAAAGCAAGTTAGGACGAATAAGCCAGGCTTATGTCAGGGAATGTAATTGACATGAGCCCGGCTTATTCTGTAAACTAGCTGTATGGAACAGGCCAGCCCCGGGTGAGAGGGCTGGGTACCTGGAGCTGGTAGGCCATCTCAGACTCGGCCTTCTTGGTGTTGACCTCATAGTCGTACGTGGCCTTCTTCAGCTCGTAGTCTCTCTGGGCCTTGGCCATCTGGATCTCGTTCACATACTGGGCGGACACCTTCTCCTGCATGGCGTGGGCCTCCTACACCCGCAAGAAGGAGGAGGGGAGGGGGAGGACGATAGGAAGAGAAGGAGGGGAGGACGATAGGAAGAGGAGGATATGAAGAAGAGGAGGGGGAGGAGGATAGGAAATGAACGGCAAGAAGGACAGAGACAATGAGAGAGAGAGAAATTAAGTGCGATTTACAAAAATAAAAATAATAAGCGATGAGCTGATAACACCTAACTCAAACGGCTGTTTTTGATCCCATTTACCCTGATGACTGCGTCCCTTTTGTACTGGGCCTCTCCGATCCTTGCATCCTTCTGCACCTGCGCAGTCCTGGCCTTGCCCAGGGAGATCAGGTATCCCTGAAGGGAGGGAGGGAGGTGGAGAGGGGGAAAAAGAAAGAAAACAAAAAGAAGAGGTTAAAAAAAGGGTGTGGATGGTAATGTAGGCGTGTGCTGGGGGAGGTGTGGTGTGGGGTTACCTGGTCATCGTGAACATCCTTGAGCGTGTAGCTGACCACACCGATGCCCATGTTGACCAGGTCGGACGACGCCACCTTGAAGACCTGCTCAGAGAACTTCTTGCGGTCCTGGTAGATCTCCTGTAGGGGGAGCCACACAGGGGTCAGAGCCACAGAGATACAGCTGTAGTCAGAGCCACAGAGATACAGCTGTAGTCAGAGCCACAGAGATACAGCTGTAGTCAGAGCCACAGAGATACAGCTGTAGTCAGAGCCACAGAGATACAGCTGTAGTCAGAGCCACAGAGATACAGCTGTAGTCAGAGCCACAGAGATACAGCTGTAGTCAGAGCCACAGAGATACAGCTGTAGTCAGAGCCACAGAGATACAGCTGTAGTCAGAGCCACAGAGATACAGCTGTAGTCAGAGCCACAGAGATACAGCTGTAGTCAGAGCCACAGAGATACAGCTGTAGTCAGAGCCACAGAGATACAGCTGTAGTCAGAGCCACAGAGATACAGCTGTAGTCAGAGCCACAGAGATACAGCTGTAGTCAGAGCCACAGAGATACAGCTGTAGTCAGAGCCACAGAGATACAGCTGTAGTCAGAGCCACAGAGATACAGCTGTAGTCAGAGCCACAGAGATACAGCTGTAGTCAGAGCCACAGAGATACAGCTGTAGTCAGAGCCACAGAGATACAGCTGTAGTCAGAGCCACAGAGATACAGCTGTAGTCAGAGCCACAGAGATACAGCTGTAGTCAGAGCCACAGAGATACAGCTGTAGTCAGAGCCACAGAGATACAGCTGTAGTCAGAGCCACAGAGATACAGCTGTAGTCAGAGCCACAGAGATACAGCTGTAGTCAGAGCCACAGAGATACAGCTGTAGTCAGAGCCACAGAGATACAGCTGTAGTCAGAGCCACAGAGATACAGCTGTAGTCAGAGCCACAGAGATACAGCTGTAGTCAGAGCCACAGAGATACAGCTGTAGTCAGAGCCACAGAGATACAGCTGTAGTCAGAGCCACAGAGATACAGCTGTAGTCAGAGCCACAGAGATACAGCTGTAGTCAGAGCCACAGAGATACAGCTGTAGTCAGAGCCACAGAGATACAGCTGTAGTCAGAGCCACAGAGATACAGCTGTAGTCAGAGCCACAGAGATACAGCTGTAGTCAGAGCCACAGAGATACAGCTGTAGTCAGAGCCACAGAGATACAGCTGTAGTCAGAGCCACAGAGATACAGCTGTAGTCAGAGCCACAGAGATACAGCTGTAGTCAGAGCCACAGAGATACAGCTGTAGTCAGAGCCACAGAGATACAGCTGTAGTCAGAGCCACAGAGATACAGCTGTAGTCAGAGCCACAGAGATACAGCTGTAGTCAGAGCCACAGAGATACAGCTGTAGTCAGAGCCACAGAGATACAGCTGTAGTCAGAGCCACAGAGATACAGCTGTAGTCAGAGCCACAGAGATACAGCTGTAGTCAGAGCCACAGAGATACAGCTGTAGTCAGAGCCACAGAGATACAGCTGTAGTCAGAGCCACAGAGATACAGCTGTAGTCAGAGCCACAGAGATACAGCTGTAGTCAGAGCCACAGAGATACAGCTGTAGTCAGAGCCACAGAGATACAGCTGTAGTCAGAGCCACAGAGATACAGCTGTAGTCAGAGCCACAGAGATACAGCTGTAGTCAGAGCCACAGAGATACAGCTGTAGTCAGAGCCACAGAGATACAGCTGTAGTCAGAGCCACAGAGATACAGCTGTAGTCAGAGCCACAGAGATACAGCTGTAGTCAGAGCCACAGAGATACAGCTGTAGTCAGAGCCACAGAGATACAGCTGTAGTCAGAGCCACAGAGATACAGCTGTAGTCAGAGCCACAGAGATACAGCTGTAGTCAGAGCCACAGAGATACAGCTGTAGTCAGAGCCACAGAGATACAGCTGTAGTCAGAGCCACAGAGATACAGCTGTAGTCAGAGCCACAGAGATACAGCTGTAGTCAGAGCCACAGAGATACAGCTGTAGTCAGAGCACTCAGCAGCGCCCGGCAAAGCATTCCCCACCCACTTAGAACACAGGAAAGATTACATGTCCCAACTCTTTCAGTGAAAACAATGACCAACAGAACTTTGGTAGTGGAACATTTCATTGTTCTAATTCAAATGTGTTTGCCTGTATTCTTAAACATCTGCTTCACTATCCATTTCCATGGGTGCAAACAGACTAGCCAGCCTATGTGCTGTCTAACAACACTGAGAGGGGAATGATTACCTCAGACATGCAGCAAGTGAGTGGAGGGCATTAATACTGAGCACTTAGCAACAGCCATCGGTCAAACAAATGACTCAGCCTATTAAGAAATAAATGGTGACTGCAAGGTTATTAAATTACGCGGTTAAATTTAAACAAATCCTTCGCAAACTTCACATTACTAACAGATCAGTGCTCGACAATGGGGATGACTTCTTCCCTAGTTTTGCACACAACACGCCAGGCTCAGCATAATCTCGTCGGAAGAGGAGGGGTAACAGAACCGGTTTGTCTTCTGAAAAGCCAGACAGGTTATTGCTTGTAAGTGCTTCTTTTCTGAGACGGAGCGCTGTGGGTTTATGGGAAAAACAGCCAAGCATGTAGTAATGGGGGAGTCAGGTGGCTGAGCGGTGAGGGAGTCGGACTAGTAATCCGAAGGTCGCCAGTTCGATTCCCGGTCATGCAAACTGACGTTGTGTCCTTGGGCAAGGCACTTCACCCTACTTGCCTCGGGGGAATGTCCCTGTACTTACTGTAAGTCGCTCTGGATAAGAGCGTCTGCTAAATGACTAAATGTAAATGTAGTAATGAAACGCCCTTAAGTTAGGGACCCTAACCAGACAATGAGCTCTGTCCTAGAGCTAGGGGAACAAGATGTTTGTTTTTCAAAAGGCAAGGACAGTGTTTTGTTTCGGTAGTTAGACTGCTAGACTTGTTTAGGGAGTCAGGTGGCTGAGCGGTGAGGGAATCGGGCTAGTAATCCGAAGGTTTCCAGTTCGATTCCCGGTCATGCAAACTGACGTTGTGTCCTTGGGCAAGGCACTTCACCCTACTTGCCTCGGGGGAATGTCCCTGTACTTACTGTAAGTCGCTCTGGATAAGAGCGTCTGCTAAATGACTAAATGTAAATGTTTACAGTGTGTGTGTGTGTGTGTGTCAGTTCACCCACCTCTACAGACAGGTGGGCGATGATGGCCCTCTGGTGACCCTCCAGCGTCTCCAGGGCGATCTGGGACACCTCGTGTTCCGACTTCCCCATGAACATCTGACAGGCTGTGGCCAGCATCTGCTTGTTCTGACCCTGGATCTTCACCTAGGGAAGCAGTTTCAAAATCTAACTCACTGTTTCTATTAAAAGGTGGGAGTCAGTTGGCTGAGCGGTGAGGGAGTCGGGCTAGTAATCCGAAGGTTGTTGGTTCGATTCCCGGTCATGCCAACTGACGTTGTGTCCTTGGGCAAGGCACTTCACCCTACTTGCCTCGGGGGAATGTCCCTGTACTTACTGTAAGTCGCTCTGGATAAGAGCGTCTGCTAAATGACTAAATGTAAATGGTACATCATTTGCTAGGCTAGGTAGCCTACTGTACTGCTCGTCTCCAACAGGTAAATAGAAAAGTGTGTGAGGGTTAGGGTGGGGCTGTACCTGGGCTATGCCAGTGACAGATATGGGAACTCCATGGCGGGTGTACACCTTTTCACTCTTCACATTCAGAGTCAGGGTGTTCAGAGTGATCCTGAGAGAGAGACAGAGAAGGAGAGGATGAGAGAGAGAGAGAAGGTGGGGGTGATGATGAAGGGTGTTTCAAGTTACAATGTTTACATTTGCCTTAAACTCAAAGACAGACATCAGGCACAGGCTGAGGGAAGGAGACAATGTCAACTAAAGGTGGGAGTCAGGTGGCTGAGTGGTTAGGGAATCGGGCTAGTAATCTGAAGGTTGTCGGTTCGATTCCCGGCTGTGTCAAATGACTTCACCCTACTTGCCTCAGGGGTAATGTCCCTGTACGTACTGTACGTCGCTCTGGATAAGAGCGTCTGCTAAATGAATACATGTAAATGTAAAGGAGAAGAGGTGCACACCGTTGGATCTTCTGGATGCATGGGAGGACAAACACTCTGCCTCCAGCAATCATCAGAGGAGGAGAGCGACCAAAGCCTTGAGGACGGAAGAAAAAACAAGGTCAGAAGGCACTTGATTTATTCATCTCATCTCACATTCCAAACTACAGATAGTAGTTTACGAACTAATGCAAAACATTCGGTGAAACAGGAGTAAACTTTGGCCAGATTCCAATTCTACTTTTTATTTATAGATTTAGTCAACACAATACTAGAATCTTACTGTCCACTGTTGTGACATGTGCAAAAGCAATACAATCTCCACTTGGTCCTACTGATTGGACTACGGCTTCCTGGTTGTCCTGGCAACAGAATTGTGCAATCCCACCACATGACATTAGGAAATAAAGTATCCTACGTCACATGACGTTTAACTGTCTTGCTAGCTATCTGCTTTAACCATACCTTCCAGTGATAAATGGAATGTGAACAGTATTGGGCTTATTACTCAACTTGAGAGCAACCCTGTATTGCAAACTTCCTGGCATTGTCAGATTCTAACCCTACAGTATCTCTCACTATTAAGTGGTGTGTGTGTGTGTGTGTGTGTGTGTGTGTGTGTGTGTGTGTGTGTGTGTGTGTGTGTGTGTGTGTGTGTGTGTGTGTGTGTGTGTGTGTGTGTGTGTGTGTGTGTGTGTGTGTGTGTGTGTGTGTGTGTGTGTGTGTGTGTGTGGTCGGGGGTATCAAATGAAGGCTTACCAGACACAACCATGGCTTCATTGGGACCACAAGTGTAGAACATCTTGGTTGAGGTTTGGGGGCTGTGAATTAAGCCGTGTTAACGGTTCATATATCTCTTGTAATATGTAACTTATTCAACTGTTGACCTAGTTGTGATAGAGAGCCATGACAAATAGTATGTGATAAATACATTCTTCCCTAGAAGTCTTCTTAATGTTAAAAGAATTCTTACATTCTTGGAATAAAATGAGATATAGCAATATGGTTAAATGGTCAGAATTGTGAAGTGATGTCACCACTCTAGAAAGTGTATTTGTCACTTGGTGCCCGTCTGGTACTAGAGCGGGCCTTTAACTGTCAGATGTCTACGTCAATCACCGAAGCCAATAACACTGTCTGCTCAACTCTAAATAAGGCACTCCATCAATTTAATAAAACTAAGTCCTTCGATAGCTAGTTAACAGCTGAATATCCAGTTCGGTGGATTAGCTAGGGAACTGAGAAAAGGCTGCGGTTTGAATCTTGCTAGCTAGTCCATTCTGAAACCCACTACTCTGCGATAGTTCCTTCCGGTAGGAATGGAACTGGGCAGAGTTACGAGTTAGGGGAAGGTTTACATACAATACTGGCAGCTATCTTAAAGTTGATTTCCAACCAGACAGACTACACTTAATACGTGAAATGAAGTTAATTAACCATTAGTATTCTAGCAAGGTAGTACTAGTAGAGTGGTACTAGCAACAGATATACATATACGCTGACTACAACTGTTAGCCTACAGTAGCACTAGGCTAGCTAGCAACCGTAGCTTGCAACACGACGGAAAAATCCAATGTTTACATTAACGTCTAGAATTCTAAAATTGGACGATTATTACCACAACACTCAGCCAACATCAAAATACAAACAAACGCATATATACTCACAATCTTTAGTCCGAAAAGGTTAAATGGCTTCTTCCGTCGCTGTCGCAGACCTTAGCAACTTCGAAGTATAGCAACCCTCCAGTAAGGAATTGCAAATATGTCTGTTTTTACAGAGAGCTCTGGCATAACCACGCCCATTCAATCAAAAACATTGTCTGGGGCCATCTAGTGGTCTATATGTGAATCGCAACTTTATATGCGAAGTGGAGCTTTGACAGCTGTGTGTGGGGGTCAAGGAAGGTTATTATGCGTTCTTCTGGACAGACCACAGACATATAGCTCTATACATAATCATTTAAACTGCGTCTCTCTGAATCTTCCTTTCCTTTTCTGTGTATCTGTGTGTGTGTGTGTGTGTGTGTGTATCCGACAGAGAAATACAGGGAGATACACATAAGAATAACAGTGTGGCAACCATTTGTAGTGCAAAAGTATATAAAAGTATATATGAATAAATCAAAGTTGTAGAGTGGTATTTTCTATTTCATTACTGATGTCCTTCTTGTCGCCGGGCACTCCCTGGTCCCTTGTGGATTCTCCCCTTTACTCCAAGTCTACTTTTAAAACCAATCATCAGCTTCGGCAGTATTTGGCCACGCCCAGGCTACAGCCCCAGCCTCGGTCTGGATTTGGTCCAGAGATATAAATACATTGTCCCCATCACAGTAGTTTGTGCTTAGGTCTTCCTACTTGTAAAGTGGTCTGGCTCTTGTCCTTGTCTCAAAAGTTTTAAAGTCAGAATGAGGGAAATTGTGCACATCCAGGCCGGCCAGTGCGGAAACCAAATTGGTGCAAAGGTGAGATGCTTTTTCTCAATGATGAGTAATAATTATAGTGGTTGTAATAGCCTGCAAATACATTATCTATAGCTCGAAATACAAGTTCTACATTAGGACACTTTGCATTGCAACAAGAGATTTGTCACCCATGTCGCTCAGAGCATTCGTTTTCTAACTTTTATTTGGAGGTTGCCTATAAAATACAAGTCATAAACTGTCTTACTTTACAATAATGGAGCCTATCACCTCTTATGGGTCGTGTGGTGAATATTATTAATTTAATAAACGATACGAACCCATTCATGTGGTGGTATTCGGCGTGTAGTGGGGTTGTAATTACATGTGTGCATTTAGGACCAGATGGTGTAAAGGGTTTTTATTTGGCTAGACTGTTCTTCTCATCACCGGGCGTGTCTGCAACTGGAATAAGCCGATTGCAGTCAAGTCTGCCCGCAGCATGATTGTCTGAAATCATCATTTTCTTCACTGGTCACCGCCCGTCAACGTGTCCGAGGCGAGATTTATTAAACCCCACTACTTCACTTGAAAGACACATGACTATAATAGTCGACAACTCATTTACAGACTCCTGTTCCCGAGAATGTAAATGTATACATTTTTAAAAAGAAATCAGTGGGTTATCGTTTCGAATAATCCCAGAGGCTGCAGATGCAGAACAATTGTTCTTTCAGAGAGGAGAGATGGGGTAGCTACATTGAGACCGGTGGGGCGTGGATAATTGACCATGAAAGAATTTCTTTCTTTTTTTTATAAAGAGGCAAACAGTGAACGTCTTCATTTGTTTGGGAAGACTCTCAATTTGAATTATCTATTGACATTGATTTGACGCAAAAACCCTTCCTAATCTGTCATACAGTGGTTGACACGATCGTCCTGGTCCATTTCCTACTTCACTATATCAAATCAGATCATCTAATGATCTATAGTCAACATATGATCCAGTAAGAGCAATCAAAGACATAAGGCAGGGGCGTACAAACATCATGGTCATTACACATCCATAAGGGCCCTTTATCTGATAGAAAACCTCATCATTACAGTGGCTCAGCCCATCTCTGATACTGCTGATGCTGAAGTGTAGCCTGGTTTGTCCCCTAATCAATGTCTTTCCTCTCCAAACCAAATCAGGGATGGGGGTTGGGTGAGAGATTGTGGAAACAGCTCATCCACAGACGGTGAAGTCACCGAGTTGCAGATGGACTTAATTCCCATGGAGAAATATCTGGAAGAAACGGGTGCCATGTAATGTCTGTCTCAATAAAACATAATCCATCGTCCAGCTGTGGACTATCAACCCATGGAAAATAGTTGCGTTTGTCATACATTTCAGTACAATTCCCAGTAGAAATATCACTGTAATGAAGATCTAGGTCTCTAGGTTTTTTCCCAGTCTGGATAGGAAGGACATCGTGTCCTCCTTTCTAGACCACCTCATGGGATGGACTGACAAACAGAATTGCGACTCCCAGCAGTTCTCTGGGAGGGGTTATTGGGTTAGAAGGCCACCAGATCTGATTGACAGGCCTGCTGATGGCTCGCAGGGTGGTTAATTAGGGTCAGGGTGTGGCATGGCTTTCCTGCTTACTGTCCTCATTCTTTCAATACAGTTATGTTGACTTAGACTCTGCAAGCTGTCTACCTCTTCCCATGTCCCCCGGTCTTTCTCAGTGTTCCACAAGGATCTCTCTCTCTCTCTCTCTCTCTCTCTCTCTCTCTCTCTCTCTCTCTCTCTCTCTCTCTCTCTCTCTCTCTCGTCCTCTCCTTCCCTTTGTGCCCCTCTCTCTCTTTCTCTCTGACTTTTGTCTTAGATGGTTTTGCTAAAGCAGCGTGAGATTGAGTCCATGTCGTTTAGAAGACCCAAATCTCTCTTAACCGCTGAGCTGAAATACAGGCAGCTTGATCCAGATTACTTTAAATCCTCCTTTAATGCTGCTGTTCACTGAAAATCAACACAGACACTAACACAAACAAATGTCTGTAACAGTCTGGACGCTCGCACAACCCACACAGACACCCGGGCAAACTGGCATACACTGTACACAACTGCCCTCACACACAGTCAATGACTGTCTTATGCGCACGGCACACACACACACTCACACACACACACACATACTAACAGGCTTTACCATTTAAACCCTCCAGCATGGTCCTACAGTAATGCAGCAGACATGAATACTGATCCTGAGAAGATCAAGGTTTTTCAGATCAGTGTGACTGTTAACTATTAAGTTCATTTTATGATTTGCCCGGGGAACCATTTATAATGGTCCTCTGTGCTTTGTCCGTCTCCTAGCCTAGTGCCTCATCTGCCTCAAAGGCACTATTCTATTGCGCCAACATAGCCTCTGAATATGGTAATATCATGGTTGCATAATGTTGAGTCAAGTAGATAATTGACCTGTTGGTCAAGGAATAAGCGACCATAAAGGGTGGTGTTCACCATCTGACCCTGAAGGTTTATACAGATGGATGTGTTCCCGGAAACTAACTGAAGGTTCCCTGTGATTCTTCTCTTCAGTTTTGGGAGGTCATCAGTGACGAGCACGGCATCGACCCCACAGGCACCTACCATGGAGACAGCGACCTCCAGCTGGACAGAATCAGTGTCTACTACAATGAGGCGACTGGTAAGGACGCACTTCCGAGTTTTACATTTACATTTAGTCATTTAGCAGACGCTCTTATCCAGAGCGACTGACAGTAAGTACAGGGACATTCCCCCAAGGCAAGTAGGGTGAAGTGCCTGGCCCAAAGACACAACATCATTTTTCACCGGCAACCTTCTGATTACTAGCACGATTCCCTAACCGCTCAGCCACCTGACTCCTTCTAGAAGTACATAATGCTTTACAATTCAAAGTACAATTGATACTGTACATTCACTTACGTGAGATTTTCTCTTCTCTCTCTCTCTCTCTCTCTCTCTCTCTCTCTCTCTCTCTCTCTCTCTCTCTCTCTCTCTATCTCTCTATCTCTCTCTCTCTCTCTCTCTCTCTCTCTCTGTCTCTCTCTGTCTCATGTAGGTGGTAAATATGTGCCCAGGGCCATCCTGGTGGACCTGGAGCCTGGCACTATGGACTCTGTGAGGTCGGGACCCTTCGGACAGATCTTCCGACCTGACAACTTTGTGTTTGGTATGTAAACAAGTGACCACCTGATGAAAAAAAAACATATAATTTCACAAAATTTACAACCTAGGCTTTCTCATCAAACTCAAGCGACACCCATTTGTTCCTCCAGGCCAGAGTGGAGCAGGTAACAACTGGGCCAAGGGCCACTATACGGAAGGAGCAGAGCTGGTGGACTCGGTCCTGGACGTGGTGAGGAAAGAGGCTGAGAGCTGCGACTGCCTTCAGGGGTTCCAGCTCACCCACTCCCTGGGCGGGGGCACGGGCTCGGGCATGGGCACCCTGCTCATCAGTAAAATCCGCGAGGAGTACCCCGACCGCATCATGAACACCTTCAGTGTGGTGCCCTCTCCCAAGGTACTCCTCACCAGACCTTCGGTTATTTCCGCTGCCTTTCAACGACATTCCATTGCTGTCACATCGAACTTTTAAGACTTCTTAATGACGTCCTCTCTCTTGTTCCCCAGGTGTCAGACACGGTGGTGGAGCCCTACAACGCCACGCTCTCTGTCCACCAGCTGGTGGAGAACACGGACGAGACCTACTGCATCGACAACGAGGCGCTCTACGACATCTGCTTCCGCACTCTCAAACTCACGACGCCCACTTACGGAGACCTCAACCACCTGGTGTCCGCCACCATGAGCGGAGTCACAACCTGCCTTCGTTTCCCCGGCCAGCTCAACGCCGACCTCCGCAAGCTGGCCGTCAACATGGTGCCCTTCCCCCGCCTGCACTTCTTCATGCCCGGCTTCGCACCCCTCACCAGCAGGGGGAGCCAGCAGTACCGCGCCCTCACCGTGCCCGAGCTCACCCAGCAAGTGTTCGACGCCAAGAACATGATGGCCGCCTGCGACCCTCGCCACGGGCGCTACCTCACCGTGGCCGCCGTGTTCCGCGGCCGCATGTCCATGAAGGAGGTGGACGAGCAGATGCTGAACGTCCAGAATAAGAACAGCAGCTACTTCGTGGAGTGGATCCCCAACAACGTCAAGACCGCAGTGTGCGACATCCCTCCCCGAGGCCTCAAGATGGCCGTCACCTTCATCGGCAACAGCACGGCCATCCAGGAGCTGTTCAAGCGCATCTCCGAGCAGTTCACAGCCATGTTCCGCCGCAAGGCCTTCCTCCACTGGTACACGGGCGAGGGCATGGATGAGATGGAGTTCACGGAGGCTGAGAGCAACATGAACGACCTGGTGTCGGAGTACCAGCAGTACCAAGACGCCACCGCGGAGGAGGAAGGCGAGTTCGACGAGGAAGCCGAAGATGATGCTTGAGATTAATGTGAAGATTAATGTGGAAAGCAACCTTTTGGGTCCAAAAACAATGTTGAGCGTTTCTATAATTGAATAAGATAAATTTGAATACACTAGCCACTTTTGTGACTGCAAATAAATCAATTTGCCAAAGTAAAGTATTGTCTTTCTAACCATTTATTTTGAATTACTGTGAACTACCCCTCTATATTTACATTTAGTCATTTAGCAGACGCTTTTATCCAGAGCGACTTACAGTAAGTACAGGGACATTTCCCCTGAGGCAAGCAGGGTGAAGTGCCTTGCCCAAGGACACAACGTCATTTTGCAGGCCAAGAATCAAACCGGCAACCTTCTGATTACTAGCCTAATTCCATAACCGCCAATTCCCTAACCGCTCAGCCACCTGACTCCCTCCTCTATATGTTTTAACTGAATCAGACATTTTGCTTAATATAAAGGCCTATGTATATAGTGTATTAGTGCAATTTCTAGCATAAGAAGGACACAATTCACACTCTAAAATTAATTTAAGCTAAACAGTGTCATAGTAGAAAATGAATTATTTGAGTCACTATTTTACCAGTAACTCCCCATTATTCCCTAAAAAGAGGATTATATGTGGTATTATTATCATATAACGGACCACTCATGGAATAACAAATATTTTTAGTATCATGTGGATGTCTGATGATATTGATAATATCAACATATACTAATTTTAATACTGATGGAATAAAAAATGATCAATGGTAATAGATAGGCAGAGTAACGTTGCATTATCAGCATTCTGATGAAACAAAAAGAACACGCCCATTTGACAAAACACGCCCATAGTGCACGCCTCCTATGATGTCCAAGCGCGAAAAAAAAAGTTGAACGTTGGTGTGTGGTAACTTGGAATAATCTTCGTCCAACCAAATTCATCCATATTTTGAATGGCATTGTAGAACCCAATAGCTAACTAGCTAATCTTGACTGCTGCTTGCATTGACCAATTGGCTGTTGAGTTCAAAGAGGCGGGTCTATTTTTCTTCAGGAAGCAGTCACTACAATCACTCGTTTCTGGGGCACTCAACAAGGGTGACTGTTTTCTTGTTTTTAAGACCAATATGCTTGTTATATCCAATTTTAAGTAGATGCCAGCTAAGAAAAAATTTAAATGCACCGTTTCCATCACTTGATTGATCTAGGTAACGTACTGTAGCACTAGCAATCTCGACATAAAAAGTTAATTTGTATATTACGCGACGTAGGTTACGCTTAGTAACTGACCACAGAGAAACCGCTAGCCATATATCTAAAGCCAACAGTAGCAAAAAGCACCGAAGCTGTGGTGTAATCATTGAATCAACCATTCGTGTTTGGCTAGTTACCATGCTTTGGCCTCTGTAAACAGCATAGCCAACTTCGATTTGAATCAGCTAATGTATGCCACTCTTTTATATCAGTGGTAGCTAATGGATGCAACTCAGCAGATCCTCGATGACTCAATATTGGAGTCAGAGGAGGAAGAGGAGGAGGGTACGAGAGGAGAGCCACTGGCTAAACTCAGAGTGTTCAAGAACTTGCACATCCCTGAGACAGGTGAGTCCGGTCATTTTGTTTGACCGTATTTTTCAATAGTCAATAGGATTACCCTCAACTTGTGCACTAATGTTCTGTTATCTCCTTCAGAGCTGCCTCTCTACTTGGGAGAGAATGTGTTGGGTCGAGATCCTACCACCTGCTCCCTACTGCTTCTTGCTGGCTCTGTATCAAAGCAGCACACCATCATCTCCATCTCCGTCTCCCGTGGCAAAGGTCGTCGTGGCAACGCTGCCATGGAAGCGCTGGTGTGGGACCTGGGCAGCATGAACGGAACACGTAAAGGCAGGATCAAACTGACCCCTCATGTCCGGTACGCTCTCAGCGAGGGAGACAGTGTGGTGGTAGCTGACATCCCATGCCAGTACACCAGCTGCCCTGTGGACAAAATGGCAGGCCTCAGAGACAAGCAGAGCCCTGGGAAGAAAGCCTCTGGGAGGAGAGCCCAGGTGGGGGAAGTGAAGGGGAAGGACCATCTCAGAGAGAGTCTCCGGAACCAAAGTCGGGGACCAGACACCAGCACAGACGCGGAGGCAAACGTCAACGGGGCGATTGATGAAACACCTGTTGTTTGTTCGTCAACAAAGAGTAAAACGCCGTCCCGGACTGAACCGCTGTCTTTGGGAAATGGAGCACCGCGGCCAGAGGAGACTCTGGTGCCTGCGTCCGACTCCGATTCTGATGGAGAAGGAGAGCAAAGGAGAAAGAGAAATCAGACATTCATAGGTAAGGACTTTGTAATTAATTCCATATGTTTAATGGATGGTTATCTAGATAATAGTAATGGTTATCTAGTTATTGTCCAAAGTAGTTATTCTCCGTCTCTCTCGATCCTAACTTCATCTCAGTGTCAGATTCAGACTCTCACAGGTCCAGTCCCAACTGTTCAACATTCCTGAGTCCAACAAGCCATGTCATTCCTGAGAGGTAAGCTACTCTCTGCATCCAAACCAACAAAATAACTTGTATTGATGTGTTGTCTCACACAAAACATACACAAATATAGTGTTTACATGTTGTGATTCCTTCTACAATGACCTTTGATCACAGGATATTTATAAAGCTCTCCCTTTACTAAAGCAGGATCACCTTTTCATTTATTTTTTACCTATAACAGCCCCATCACTCCTTCCTCTTCCGCTCAACACAAACCCAGTAAAAGAGTCATCTTCAGTGAAGAGGAGAAAGAGGCTAATCTAGTGAGACAGCAGCCAAGCATCAAAAGGGCACAGATGATTGTGGATGACAGCGATGAGAAGCAGGAGGCGGAAGAGAGAGAGAAAGGAAGAGTGGCACCAGGAGAACGGGAGATTGAGCCAATAACAAGCGGAGAACCGGAAGTGTCCGTGGAGCAGTCAAACAACGTCAGCGTTTCAACAGAAGACGAATTGCCTGTCAGGTTTGAGCTGAACATGGACAGTGACACTGATGTGGAGGGGGAGGAGGGGGAGGATGCGGGGCCCTCCGGCCCTGCAGGTATCCAGGCTCCTGTGACCTTGAAGGAAGCGGCTACACTCCCAACACATCTAGAAACAGACCCTGAACAGTTCCACATGGACAGCGATACTGATGTGGAGGACGACGAGACTTCGGAAAACGTCTCAGATCCGAAACCTTCCTCTGACGGCCGTAGATCACCTGATCGTGCTCCAGTCATCCACCCGTTGGACATCCATCCAGACAGTGACACAGATGTAGAGGAAGATGATGTGACGTCAATCAGTGTTACCAGGGTAATGTCCACATCACATCAGGCAGACACACCAGCTGACCATCCCTCCCCAGCCCAGCCAATGGGATTCCACCTAGACAGTGACACGGATGTAGAGGATGAAGAAGATATGGACTCCAGAAAAGGAGACACAACTTCTGGAACAGAGGAAACTCATTCCAGAACAGCTCCAGATTCTAGGTCGTCCACCGCAGCTTTCGAGCTGCACTCTGACAGTGATGAAGAGAACATTTTAGATACTTCCAGTGGTAAACCTACAGATGTTGCTTCTGACACAAAACCATTAACTGGATTAGACACTAGAGCTGAAGACCTGGAGATTTTATCTGATTCTGACCTGGAGGAAGATGCCTCTATAATCTCTACAGCAACAAAGCCTGTATCATCATCATCATCACCACCAGCCAGGATTCCATCAGCTGCCTTGGCAAACGCTGGTGTTACCACGACGACCACACTTGATGTGTCTGACTCTGACACGGACACAGAGGCCGTGGAGGAGTTGGAGCCCAGGTCCTGCTCTGCGGGCCCTGCTGAGGGTCTGCCCGGCCCTGCTGAGGGTCTGCCCGGCCCTGCTGAGGGTCTGCCCGGCCCTGCTGAGGGTCTGCCCGGCCCTGCTGACTTCAGGATGGACAGCGACACTGACGTGGAAGATGAGGAGGCTGGTGCGGAGGGGGCTTGTGCGGAGGGGGCTGGTGCGGAGGGGGCTGGTGCGGAGGGGGCTGGTGCGGAGGGGGCTGGTGCGGAGGGGGCTGGGGAGTCGCTCATCCGAAGCCGGTCCAGAGAGAAGGCTCCGGGGGGGACATCCTGGGGCGACTCTGCTCCCCCCCAGACGTGCTCCACCGCTCCTCCATCTACACGTAATGTAGACTCACGGTTGGATTATTTACGTTATTTAAAAACTAGACTTCTTTTACCCCCCCTTCACTTGTTTTCCTTCTGTTTCCATAGTGGAGGAGATGGAAACTCAGGACTTCCATAGTTCTCCAGACCCCTTCAGACGTAAGTTTTCTTACTTGTGTCACAGCCTAGAGATGTCAGAGAGGCCACCGTCAAAGCTATCATCCCAGACGGAAACAGGAAGTGAAAGCGTTTTGTGTGACCTCTGACCTGTGTTCTCTGCCCCTCCCACAGGCCCTTTCCCACCTGTGTTCTCTGCCCCTCCCACAGGCCCTTTCCCACCTGCATTGAGGCCTGTGGTCTCCTCCTGCTCTGACAGCCAGGAGGACGATGACTTCCTCGTGGCTGAGACCCAGTCCTTCGTGTTAGAGGGCCGGGACCACCCAAGCAGTCTACCGGAAGACCCCACCGCCCTGGATGCCACTCAGCCATACGACCTGCAGCCCTCGGCCGCAGAAGAGCAGGATTACCAGGGCGAGCAAGGCTTCCGCGATGGCTCTTTCAAGCTGGGTCTGTCAAACAGCAGCAACCTCCATAGCACCCCTCACGGGAATGTGGAGCTGGAAAACACCCAGGCATATGGGAACACAACTTCCCAAGGAAGGGCTTTCCTGGAGGGGGGTTCTGACCAGGAGGCCACCCAGGCCTATGGAGCTGACAGCAAGGAGTCCTCTCAGCGGTCAGGGAGGGGGAGGCAGGAGGACTTTTCATTGGACGCCACACAGGCGTATGCTTCACTGCCCTGCGAGGAGGGGCGAGGGGAGGAGGAGGAAGATGAGGAGTTGACAAACGTAATGACCGCTGAGACCCTGCCCATAGCCGATGATGATGATGATGATGAAGAGGAAACACAGCCTCTGGAGATCCCCGCTGCGACCGAACTTGCTACAGCTGAAACCGTGCCCATGTCAGCCTGCGAGGAAGAGGAGGATCTACTAGGACCCCAACCGTCTGTCCCACTGAGGCGAGGAAGGTCAAGAGGGCATAAAGACAATAAGGAAGAGGACACCCAACCTGGGCAGGTGACGACTCAGCAGAGCCTCTCTGAGACTCAGCCCATGACAGACCCAGCAGAGGATGATGATGATGATGATGATGATGATGATGAAGAAGCCGTTGTAGGAACTGTGAGAAGAAGAAGACCTAGACCGCTGGAAGAAGAGGAGGAGACGCAGCTAATCACTACCTCGGACCTTCTATCGGCTGAAACCCAGCCCATGTCCTCCCATGAAACAGAGGAGGAGGAAAAGGAGGAGGTCTCTAAACTGTCCGTGGTGAAAACAAGGGGGAGGCCTCAAAAAGCAAGAGAGGCCAAAGCTGTCCCAAGTGCTGTCAGTGGCAGACCTGCCAGAGGGAGGGTGACCAGGGGACAGAAGGAGGAGGACAAGCTGGAGGACTGCAGCTCCGAACCTCCACGACAGACGAGAGGGAAGAGGAAGGTTGTGAAGACCATCAGGACCAGGAGCAGCAGAGGGAACGCTGGGACTCAGGAGGAGGAGGAGGAGAAGGAGGACAGTGAGGAAGAGGTGGTTGAGCTGACCAGACGAGGAAGAGGTAGAAGAAGCGGGAAACGGCTCAAACAGGAGACTGAAGAACGAGAAAGACTGGAGAGGGAACAGAGGGAGAGAGAGGAGGTGATCGAACGTGAGAGGAAGGAACAAGCTGAGAAGGACAGATTGCGAAAGGAAAAAGAAGAGGCGGACAGGAAAGAGGCCGAAAAAAAGGAAAGGATGGAGAGAGAGACGAGCGAGCTGGAGGAAAGGGAGAGGCTTGAAAGAGAAGAGCAGGAAAGACTAAAACAGGAGGAGAGCGAAAGGTTGGAGCGTGAGAGGAAGGAAAAGGAAGAAGCAGAAAGACTGGAAAAGATAAGGGAGGAAAAAGAAGAGGCAGAAAGATTGGAAAAGATAAGGAAGGAAAAAGAAGAGGCAGAAAGATTGGAAAAGATAAGGAAGGAAAAAATTGAGGCAGAAAGATTGGAAAAGATAAAGAAGGAAAAAGAAGAGGCAGAAAGATTGGAAAAGATAAGGAAGGAAAAAGAAGAGGCAGAAAGATTGGAAAAGATAAGGAAGGAAAAAGAAGAGGCAGAACGATTGGAAAAGATAAGGAAGGAAAAAGAAGAGGCAGAAAGATTGGAAAAGATAAGGAAGGAAAAAGAAGAGGCAGAAAGATTGGAAAAGATAAGGAAGGAAAAAATTGAGGCAGAAAGATTGGAAAAGATAAAGAAGGAAAAAGAAGAGGCAGAAAGATTGGAAAAGATAAGGAAGGAAAAAGAAGAGGCAGAAAGATTGGAAAAGATAAGGAAGGAAAAAGAAGAGGCAGAACGATTGGAAAAGATAAGGAAGGAAAAAGAAGAGGCAGAAATATTGGAAAAGATAAGGAAGGAAAAAGAAGAGGCAGAAAGATTGAAGCAGGAAAGGGAAGAGCGAGAGGGAAAAGAACGATTGGAGCAAGAAAGAGCAGAAAAAGAAGAGAAAGAAAGATTGATGGAAGAAGAGAAGAAAAGGTTGGAGAGGGAAGAGAAAGAAAGATCAGAGCAGCAATTTGAAAGAGAGGAAAAGGAAAGGATGGAAAAGATAAAGGAAAAAGAAGAAGAAGAAAGACTGGAACGGCAAAGGCTGGAGAAAGAAAGAACGGAGAGAGAGCTGGCAGAAAACAAAAGATTGGAAAAAGAGCGGGAAGAAAGGCTGGAAATGGAAAAGAAAGAAAAAGAAGAGAGAGAAAGAAAGGAGAGAGAAAAGAAAGAACAGGAAGAGAGAAAAAGACTGGAAGAAACAGAAAAGGAAAGAAAGCAGACGAACGAGGAGAGACGGGATAAAGAAAACGACGACAGCGCTGCCAAAACATCCACAAGGACTCGAAGGGCAACCAGCAGAAGGACCGCCGCTGATCCACCAACCGCCGAAGCAGAACCTGCGGTTCCACCCAGCGCGGGCGTCCAGAGGACCAGATCTCGCTCCACCTCAGTCTGCTCTGAGCAGTCCACCTCCAGTGTTTCCACACAGGAGAGCAGGGGGAGAGGCCGAGGGAGAGCAGGGAGGAACGGCTCCCCACCGGCCTCCGCCGACCCTCCTCAACCCGGCGCCGACAGGAGGAGGAGGAGGAGGAAGACGCTGTCTAGCACCGTGGAGGTCACGGTGAAGGAGCTTCTCTCCGGCGATGTTCCCGCCCGGAGAACACGCTCTCGCTCCAACTCCACCAGCTCCCTCAGCTCCGAGGTCTCCGCCTGCAGCGTGAGCTCCCAGGGCCGAGGAAGAGGCCGAGGAAGAGGGAGGAGGACGGAAGCTACGTCCGAGAGAGACTCCCACCCTCCTCTGGGCAGCCAGGACGACCAGGCCTCAGCCCCCAAGCCCACAGCCAGGGGGAGGAGGAGCAGGAAACCAGAGGAGTCCCAAGAAACGGCTCCTGAAGTTGGTTCTCAACCCGACAGCGAGAAGGCAGAGTCTCAAGAGCCTGGCTCCACTAGGGGGCGACGAAGAGCCAAGAATAGAGACGAGCCTTCTGCGGCATCTACTGAGGAAGAACAAACTTCCCAGGTAGCGGCAGGAGACAGAGAACACCTCCAGTCTAAAGGTAGAGGCGGGGGAAAGTTCCAGAAAGAAATCAAACCTGTAGAGGCTGAAAGTTCGAGAGGAAAGGGGAGAAAGAGGGAGCTAGAAAAGGATGAAGAGGAGTTGGAGGAAGTAGTGGAAATGAAGTTCAAGATTCCCCGGGGGAAGGCCAGGGGGCAGCAAGGAGGGGGAAGGGGGACTGGGGGCAAAGACGAAGAGAAGGAAGACATCGTGGAGAAAGAGGAGCAACCTGCTCCCACCGCTGTTGGTAGGAAAGGTAGAACATCCTCCGCTCAGGGAAAGAAGAAGAGAGAGACGGAAGAGGCCACACAGAAGGATGGAAGTGAGAGCCTGGAGGAGGGAGGGAATGGCGTGCTGGAGACCAAAGCCAGGCGGAGGCTGTCTGTACCCCAGGGAAAGAGCGAGCCGGAGGAGGAAAGTACGTCTTCTTCCAACACTGTGGACCAGCATGCCGGTTCAGAAGAGGTATGTCTGTCTCTTTGTCAAATCCTTGCTCTCACAATCGGCCATTCTAGAGAATCAATAGCCGTGGAAGACACTTCCCTATTTTCCCCTGATTGGTTGTCAGCCTCGAAAAGCGATATCAGTTAAGTAGACAAGGAGTCAAATGAATAATGCGTTAGAGGGTCATCCTTTGAGAAGGAAAGCATTTACCTTCGCCCGAGGCTTTTGTCCCTGGGACCTTCTCTGAGTCAGGGTTTTCTCTTTTGCAACCACGATGATGGACTTCAATTAACATGAGTGCGGAGCATCCACACTAATGAAGAAAGTTGTCCACTGTCTGCTCTCATTTCCACTGCACTGTATGTTAATGACTAATGACCTCCATCTCTATCACTTCCTTCCTCCCCCCCCCAGACCCCCACAGCGAAGACGCCTCGTAAGCGAGCAGCCCCTCTGGACTCCTCCGTAGCGAAGGCCGCCCGGCTCTCCTCCTCCTCCTCCCCCGCGTCCTCGCAGGGGACCCCTGCGTCTGTGCGACAAGCCCGGGCTGCCGGCCAGACCGTCAAGGTGTGTTCCTGTGTGCCCGGAATTAAAGCTTGAGCCGGTTTTGGAGATCGTAAACATGAGTCAATAGTCTCTTTTTTTTTTTTTTTTTTTTTTTTTTTTTATCTCTCACCCACTCTCTCTCCCTCCTGCCTCAGGTTTTGTTCACCGGGCTGGTGGATGAGGAGGGGGAGAGGGTGGTGTCTCGCCTGGGGGGTAGCATGGCGAGGGGCGTGGCCGACATGACCCATCTGGTGACAGACAAGGTGCGCCGCACGGTCAAGTTCCTGTGTGCCATGGCCAGAGGTGTTCCTGTCGTCACCACCGATTGGCTGCACAAGGTAAACCCTCAGCAGGATGCACAATAAGCTTTGGACTCGCTTTTACACATGTGAACCCACACACGCACAGCCACTCATTATCTCTAACCACACACACACACACACGCCCTCCTCTCTTTGTGCATTAGAGTGGGAAAGCAGGAAGCTTCCTGTGTCCTGATGGCTTCCTGGTGAAGGATGCAGAGCAGGAGAAGAAGTTCAGCTTCTGTCTCCAGGACTCACTGAGAGCTGCCAGCCAGCAGCGTCTCTTACAGGTACACGCTCTCTCTCTCTCTCTCTCTCTCTCTGTCTCTCTCTATCTCTCTCTCTCTCCCCCCTCCTGTCTCGTGTATGGATGTGAGCCTATATGTGAAACGAGACAATGTACTGACTCGCACCCCCTTAGAGAGGTTCTAGGCATACGATAAGTCACCAGTCCAGTAAATCAAGTCTTGCTCATCCTCAACATGGTTTATGTCTGTACAGAACCATTACTCCTCTGCCCCACCCCCGCCCCTACAGAGCAGACATTAACAAAGTGGTCCATGTTCTCCATGCCCTGGTCTGTCTCTCCTCTTTCAGACATTAGCTCTAATGCAGTGCTTATGTTTATGGAGGTATTCCATTAGCCTAGTTCTAACTGAGCAACCATGCAATTATCTCTCTCTTTACTCTAATTATCTCACTTCCTGAAAACCCTGTTCAGAGTCTCCTGCTATTGGCATGTTGTTGTGCTAAACCTAATATATATGTGTAACAAATGAATTAACTCATCGCTGTGTGTTTTGACTAAATGTGTTGATGTAATGAAGATTACAGTTTGTGTAAGATTAAAGATTTGTTTTTTACTGCTTACAGTTGACCCCACCTTGCTCTCTGTTCGCTCTCTGGCTTTCTCTCCTGTCTGTCTCTCTTTCCTGTCTGTCTCTCCTGTCTGTCTGTCTCTCCTGTCTGTCTGTCTCTCCTGTCTGTCTCTCTCTCCTGTCTGTCTCTCCTGTCTCTCTCTCTCTCTCTCCTGTCTGTCTCTCCTGTCTCTCTCTCCTGTCTGTCTCTCTCTCCTGTCTGTCTCTCCTGTCTGTCTCTCCTGTCTCTCTCTCCTGTCTCTCTCTCTCTCCTGTCTCTCTCTCCTGTCTGTCTCTCCTGTCTCTCTCTCCTGTCTCTCTCTCTCTCCTGTCTGTCTCTCCTGTCTGTCTCTCCTGTCTGTCTCTCCTGTCTGTCTCTCCTGTCTGTCTCTCTCTCCTGTCTGTCTCAGGGCTATGAGATCCACGTGACCAGGTCTGTGAAGCCAGAGCCAGCCCAGATGAAGGACATCATCTCCTGCAGCGGAGCCCATTTCCTCCCCAAGATGCCTTCTGCTCACAAGGTACCACTGACGGCCCCAATGTTTTGGTTCCATCGTCCACGAAACAAAAAACAAAGATGATGTCAGTGTTGCTGAGTAAACTGGTCACACAGAGGGACTGGTCAGACTTATGTTATTTACTGTCTAATATGGAAATACAGCTCTGGAAACAATAAAAAATGGCCTCTTCAATGGGTAAAATTGGCCACTGCAATTTTACCTCTGTTCCTCATTCTCAACCTTCTTTTTTTAATGAAAGAAAAAGGTGCAGCGGTCTCAATTTTTGCAGAGCTGTATATATCGTGTTTTTAACTCTTTGTCTAAACTATGCCTCTCTGTCCCTGCTCCTCCCCGCTCCTCCCCGCTCTTCCCCGCTCCTCCCCGCTCCTCCCGGCTCCTCCCGGCTCCTCCCCGCTCCTCCCCGCTCCTCCCGGCTCCTCCCGGCTCCTCCCGGCTCCTCCCGGCTCCTCCCCGCTCCTCCCCGCTCCTCCCGGCTCCTCCCGGCTCCTCCCGGCTCCTCCCGGCTCCTCCCCGCTCCTCTCCGCTCCTCCCCGCTCCTCCCGGCTCCTCCAGCCTCAGACGGTGGTGGTCTCCTGTGGGGAGGACCAGGCGTTGTGCGCCCCTGCCCTCGCTGCCTCTCTGCCTCTCCTCAGTGCTGAGTTCCTCCTCACAGGTGTCCTCCAGCAGACGGTGGACCTACAGGCCCACGCCTTGCCCGTCTCCACCAAGCCCCAGGAAGGGGGCCAGGGGCGGGGCAAGAAGAAATCGTGACGTTAGGCCCACAAAGCGACCAACCGCCCATGTGACTGAATATCATATAATAGAAAATAGCCTGGTGTATATACACACACACACAAACACCAGGGCTTATAGGACTAGACCCAGACATTAAATGAAGAGGTATGGATATGTCTCTATGTGAAACCATATATAATCTCTATAACCTGTGATGCCATTGATGATTGTGTTTTTATAACAATATGAGAAGATTCTTTTTGATGGGACAGTTTGAGAACATGCAGAGAATTTTGGGGGAAGTACTGTAACCTAATTGGGCCAAGGAAGAATGAGAGAGGTAGTGGGGGTTTATGACAACACTGATAAAAGATGAATATCATCTATCCCTTCTACTCCTTCGTCTAAATCATAGGCTAGACATAGTGTCAGTTATTGCGATAAACTTTGTGCCTATTTTATGAGCCATCGAGAGAGATTAACACCATCAGATACGGTTGAAAGTAAGCCATTTATTATCCGTTAGTTTGACAAACATCGCGTGTTAATGCTGCTCGTTCATCAATTTTGACATAGGATGTTTACATTTGAAATAAATATTTTGTAGCGATTTGACGTTTTGATGTTTATTTTTATATATAGGCCAATCAGTGCTAAATGCTTTATTTTTGTCTTTTCAGATCCTCAAATTGTGGATATTGAGTGGACACTAAAATATCACCGCCTATATTTATATTTGTCCTGATGGATCTTTCAACTCATTCATTGTGTACATTATGTTGCTCAACATATTGAGTCACAGGAACCGTTGACCCAGACTCTACTTTGGGTCAAGAATCCGATGTTTACCGACACTGCTCGAGCTCTTCCGGCGCTGAGCAGAGACCGACATATTCTGAGCATCTTCCAAATGTTCAGTCATAGTAGTCAAGTACTGCTTTTGGGGGGGCGAGGTTAAGAGCGAGGGTGTCGACAAGAAAAGATACATTCATCAGTGGATACGGCAAGATTTCGTCTGTCAGAAACTCAACACAGGTTTTTATACTGGAGGCTTATTGTCCTATTAGGGGTAAGTGTCCGGTTTTATATGAGTGTTTCATGGGTAAAAAAATGTGACTGGTGGTGCAAGGGTTAAATTCTGCAGTTTTTGGTGATGTGCTTTTATCGGCTGTCCAGATATAATTTCCTTTCTGATGGAGTTTTTCACCCTTAATCTTGTAACGTGACAGCGATTTCCAGAATAATGCTTCACCCATTTGAAAATTATCATCTTCAGACATTGCGCTTCGTCGGATTCAAAGATGACGGGACACACATTTAATTATGCATGAGTCTTGATTTAGACTGCTTTAAGGGTTGGTAAATAAATGGATATTAGTTTAAAAAAAATTGTTGAATAATTAGCCAATAGACTTGCTACACAACCCTATCTACATTTAAGTCGATTTGCTTGTCACGTTATTTCTGGAAAATATCATAAACAGCTTTCGAAATATACCATCGTAAATAATCATTTACCGAAGCAAGAATATACCGATATAGCCTTTTACTGGGAGCCTATAGCCTGCTGAGAAATATGTATTTTTCGATCAGTCCTCTTAATTTGTAACGCATATTAATGCAGAAATAGCCCCATTGGCATATATTTCATATTGTTTTACACTTAAACACTTGTTTTGTTTTTGTTGTTTTTACTACAAATCGAGATCTTCTCTTATTTGTAAATGTTTCGTTTTGGGGTCTTTCGGAAAGAGAAGGAACCGGGTCTGATTCTCTGTGCCGCCCCCCATCCCCACAGTCGGTTATGTTAGTGACATACAGTGGCCTATGTCGGTGCTGCAAAGGCCAGCGGGACATGCCAGAAATAATCTGGTCATCATCCCATTCCTCCCACATAGCCTAATCTCGAGTTTATATTTTATGCATTCATTAAACTGATTTGTCTTATTGGTTGGCTATATCAACACCTAATTACGGCGTCTAAATATCTTGAAAAAAATACAAACTAATCGCATGTCAAGGGGATTATTCCTTAAAGCCAAAAATCTAGTTGATGAATAGTTGCAATTACCTCCATCATCTCCTGCTGATCAAGAGTTTTGGAGGGGAGCAGGATTGGCATGCCCGAGACAAGGTGAGGATATTAAGATTCCTCCCTTTTGGCTCTGAACCCTTCTGCTTCACAGGCCCAATCCATCATCCTTTTTAGCTTTGGCAGCACTTTCATGCCAAGGAGCTGTGAACGCATCTTGTAAATCACTTCCTCTTTCTGTGTCCTTTCCTTCATGTCCACTGATCTGAAATTACACAATGGAAAGAGGCAATACAATCAGATACCTGATGGGGTCCATCTTAACAGTCAGTTTGTTTCATGTCAGAGGAGACAAAGGCGACATGAACAAGTGAGGAAGCAAACATAAACCTAACCAATGCACACCATGTCACCTCCTGGTGCGCATCACTTCCTGTAGGCCACGTCCAGTAAACGTTTAGCTAGTCTGACATCCATGCTCTGCTCTCACAGTGCAGTCATATTTTTTTTAACCTTCATGCTTTGCCCTGTGATTTATGGACGTCTTGTCTTGTGAGAGAAGAGGGAGATAGAAACCATTTGTGTGTAGCCTATGTGTATAGTTTGTTTTTGATGGAACACCTTCTTGCACTGTAGTTTCGTCTTTGGAATGGTTTGGGCATGCACAGCACCAGGGTTATGCAAGAGAAGAGGGAGATGGGGGTTAAAGGAAGTAGGATGAAGGAGAAATAGAGGTGTCTTTGTAGGGCGCCCACATCTGCAGTCATTGATGCCCTTTTCCGCCTCTTTATCGAGCTCAACAAAGACCTGTCTGTGACTAGAGTCTCGTGAGCTAAACTGAGGACAGGCGGAGTCTTTGAGTTCAGAGTGGGATGCTCGGACTAGGATTATGTAAGATAAGAGGAGGAGAGGGTGAAGCAGACATGAGAAAGAGAGAGGGTGAAGGAGACATGAGAGAGAGAGAGAGAGAAAGAGAGAGAAAGAGAGGGTGAAGGAGACATGAGAGAGAGAGAGAGAGAGAGAGGGTGAAGGAGACGAGAGAGAGAGAGAGAGGGTGAAGGAGACGAGAGAGAGAGAGAGAGAGAGAGAGAGAGAGAGAGAGAGAGAGAGGGTGAAGGATAATACAGGAGAAAGACAAAATGCATTGACAGGTGAAA
>NC_090055.1:2697667-2724691 GCF_038355195.1 Osmerus mordax
AGAGAGAGAGAGAGAGAGAGAGAGAGAGAGAGAGAGAGAGAGAATAAAGAAGGAGAAACAGAGACACGAAGAAAGAGAAAAAAACGAAGAGGAAAGACTTTGAAGAAGCACTTGTCAACAAATGTCACCGAGGGATGATGTCACTAGAGTGTTCTCTGAGTGTCTAGAAGTGGCGGGGCACAATCAGTCTGCCACTGCAGTCTCATCCCAGCCCCACCCTAGCCCACGCCATCAACGAGGACGAAGAGACAGGAAGAAAGAGTAGGGATGCCAAATAAGCACACAGAAGAGGTGACTCAGACAAAATGGAGAGGGAAGAAAGGGAACAAAAAAAGGAAAACATTTCAATCAAATTCTTTTTTAATTTCTTTACAGACACAACGGATTCTGTCAAGATGAGGACAGTCTTTGTGGCTGTATTCAGCATGCTGCTGAGCACAGGTGTGTCCATTAATAATGCTTCATGTGCTCCTACATCACTTCATAATAGATTAACTGGGTGGAGACCAATGCATTATAACAACAAGATAAAATAAAAATAAAAGATTTATAGTGAGTTAAATGTAATAATGACCTTCTTGCTCTTTGTTCACAGCTCTTTCTGCCCCTGTAAAAGGTATGCTACCTATTATCGAAGCGTTGCTCGTTTTTAGGCTACAAAACCATGAGCCACAACAGTAGGGATCACATACTTTTTCTCGGTTATGTTCAAGTTCACTTACTGAATCTTTCCCTTTTTTCCCACCCTCTCCCATCACCTCCTCCTCTCTCCCATCACCTCCTCCTCTCTCCCATCACCTCCTTCTCTCTCCCATCATCTCCTCCTCTCTCCCATCACCTCCTCCTCTCTTCCACACCTCTCACCCCTCACCTCCAACCATCTCCAGTCAAAGAAGAGAAAACCATGTTCCTAGGGGAGGACTTCCAGATCCTACTACCCAACCTAGCTGCCGATGTTGTGTTCCTACCCAGGAGCAACCCGTCTGGGCCTGAGGTGCCTCTGATGACGGCTGGCTCCGTGGTCAACCCCCTCGCCATACTCAACGCCCCCGCCAAGCACCTGATCGTGTACAACCTCAAGGAGGAGCACGAAGGCTTGTACACGGTGAAGAACAACGAGAATCCCAACAACATTGAGCGCATCACACTCATCGTCCGAGGTAGAGAATCAGGGCTTTCTCCAATAAGGCGCTCAGTACATTGGACAGGTCTTGTGCACAGTAACCACCCCGAGAATTGGCCCAACTGATGATGAGGCAGACACAGCAAAAGAGCAGAAATGGCTAAGTGGTGCTAACAGATGAGAGTTGGTGTGTTTAGCGATGGCTGCTTGGAAGTGTTGCTCGTAGTGCCACACTTACAGTGTTTATGGCAAGGAGGTGTGTGGAGTTTAACAGCTCTTGTGAAGCCCACAAGGGCATAATTACGCAGCTATTTAACCACCACCGCGTCCATCCACCCTGCTGTTTCCCCATCTTTATCTTCTCCTCCTAAATTGTCCCGTCTTCCTACTTCCCCTTTTCCTGTCATCCTAGATTGCTCTATCTTTATCTGCCACCCCCTCGCTCTTTTGTCTTAGACTGTTCCGTGGAGCAGAGTGTGAAGTACGGGGACAACTACCACATCCAGTTGACAGGGGTGACACCCCCCATCACTCTGGAGTACAGGCACATTGCTATTGAGGCCAACCAGACCAACAGGTATAGCTGTCACACAGCTCTGCACCGAAAAAAAAAAAACACAACTTAAACACTTCTTTATGAAAAGGTATTCAATCCTTTTGTTTTCCGTGCGTAATAGCTATCGTGATCTGCCAAAAGGTTGTTGTTAGTTTATATCTGGGTTAGTCTGCTGATGCTGTCTGCTGGCTAGCATGAACGAGAGATGCAGTGTTCCTCTATCCAGGCCTGCGCTGGTGCTGTTTACCCAGACTGGAGTGGCGAGGGATGGTTACCAAGGCCGTATCAGTGTCAACGACAGGAGGGTCACCCTGAACGTGGCGACTGGCTCTGACGAGGGCAGCTACACAGTACGAGAAGCTGACGGGAAAATCAAGAAAAAGGTTTGCCTCAACGTCAAAGGTGAGAGGATGTTCTATTTCATTCTGCTGCGATTCCAAATCTGTCGTCAGTCAGTCGACCTTGTACAGCATATTCGTTCCATGTCTACTTCCATGTCTCCTCTCTCTCTCTCTCTCTCTCTCTCTCTCTCTCTCTCTCTCTCTCTCTCTCTCTCTCTCTCTCTCTCTCTCTCTCTCTCTCTCTGTGTTGAGCGTAACAGCCCTCGCTTCACTCTCTCCGTTCCTCTTCTCCCCCAGAGCACCAGATCTTCCCCGTACTGCCGTACGCTGGCACTTTGAAGATCAACCTTATCCTCAACAGCTCCATGGTGCAGATCTTCTACACCCCCGACTACGACCTCAAACCGCGTCTCATCGTCGACAAAGGAAATCTTGTGGTAATGCTTCTCCTCCAAAGAGCCACATGTTTTGTCCTAGAGGTTTTTGTAGAGCCCGTCTGTCAGGCATGTAGGCGTGCTTCTCAATGTTTTTTCTCCTTGTCAGTTTCCCCCAGACCTGAGTCTGGAGGGCCGTCTGTCCCTGGAGGGGTCTGTGTGCATCCTGGAGAGCCTCACGGGCAGCGATACAGGACACTTTCAAGTCTCGGACACATTAGGCTTCCCGGTGTCCAATGTCTATCTTGTGGTGGAAGGTGTGAAAAGGGAGGGGAGGTGGTGGTGGGGGGGGGTTGTGCGGGGTGGGGTAGTGGGAGGGTGGGGGTGGGGGTGGGGGGGAGGGGGGTGTGCGGGGTGGGGTAGTGGGAGGGTGGGGGTGGGGGTGGGGGGAGGGGGGGTGTGCGGGGTGGGGTAGTGGGAGGGTGGGGGTGGGGGAGGGGGGTGTGCGGGGTGGGGTAGTGGGAAGGTGGGGGTGGGCTGGCTGGCATGGGGGTGGGAGAGGCATTGAATTAGAACTGTACGTCAATGTTAAATTAATCCCCCCCAAAAAAACTGAAAAGCTCGACATGAAGAGGCCAAGTTTGCGGGTTTTTATCTGCGGCTTGAATTTCAAGGATTTAAAAATGGATGAATAATTGATTCCAACTCCATCTCTCCTCTGTCTGCCCTTCTCCCTCTGCTCTCATTCTCCCACACTCACTCACTCACTCCCTGTCCCTCCCCTCCTCCTTCTCTCTGCCTCGCTCTGCCTCTCTCTGCCTCGCTCTGCCTCTCTGCCTCTCTCTGTCTCGCTCTGCCTCTCTCTGCCTCGCTCTGCCTCTCTGCCTCTCTCTGTCTCGCTCTGCCTCTCTGCCTCTCTGCCTTGCTCTGCCTCGCTCTGCCTCGCTCTCCATCCTCGGTCTGTTAGCCTATAAGCTGCCGCCGGTGTACGTGGCAATCATCTCTCTGGTAGGCCTGTTGGCGTTCCTGCTGCTGGTGTGCCTGCTCTCCTGCCTGTTCAAGGTCAGGAAGAGGGCCAAGAGGGCTGAAGCCCTGGAGAAGATCGCCCACAGCAAGGTCGACGACGGGGAAGCCTTCAGACAGGTCGGTTAGAAACGTAAACCCAGTGGCTCAACCCGTTAATGAGCTGCGTCACAAATATGTGATCGTTCGAATGCGGGTCCCACAGCGTAACATCACAAATATGTGATTTCGAACATATTTTCCGATAGACAAAAACTATGCGACTACCGTTTTAGTAACTAATGAGAAGGCTAACAAGTAACACTAGCATGGTAGTAGCATAGGTAGGTTAGAGATAACAACCATGTGTGTGTGTGTATGTGTGTGTGTGTGTGTGTGTGTGTGTGTGTGTGTGTGTGTGTGTGTGTGTTTTTACAGGTGGTAAAGAACATCACACAGTTTAATGAAGACTCCAAGGGCCATTCTGTGGCTGACAATACGGATAAATCACAAAGCACAGAGGTGGACATTAAGGTGAACAAGTTTGAAAAAGGCTAGAATGTCATTGTTTCAGTGAACTGCTGTTTACTCACATCCTTCGCTTCTTGTCATCCAGGGTCTGGAGGTATCTTCTAAGGAGGTTCTGGAGGGGGCAAACCTGGAGACCAGCGACTCAGGGGTGGAGTTCAACACCACCGGACTTCCTTTAGACACTGACACAGATGTCCCTGACCATTTCCTAGACTCCGAGGCTGTGAGCCTCTCTGCTACCCACGAAACCAAAGCAAGTGCACCCCCTGCTCCGGAATTCAAGCCCACCCCAGTTCCTGAGGTTAAACCTAGCGCACCTGCTCCTGTGGTTAAGGCTTCTCCAGTTCCTGAAGCAAAGCCTAGCCCACCACCAGTTATTAAATCTAGCCCACTTCCACAAGTCAAATCTAGTCCACCTCCACAGGTCAAATCTAGCCCACCACCAGTGGTTAAGTCTAGTCCACCACCAGAGATCAAATCTAGCCCTCCTCCAGTTGTTAAGTCTAGTCCACCACCAGAGATCAAATCTAGCCCCCCTCCAGTTGTTAAGTCTAGTCCACCACCAGAGGTGAAATCAAGCCCCCCTCCAGTTATTAAGTCTAGTCCACCACCAGAGATTAAATCTAGCCCACCTCCAGTTATTAAGTCTAGTCCACCACCAGAGATTAAATCTAGCCCACCTCCAGTTATTAAGTCTAGTCCACCACCAGTGGTTAAATCTAGCCCACCTCCAGTTATTAAGTCCAGTCCACCACCAGAGGTCAAATCTAGCCCACCTCCAGTTATTAAGTCTAGTCCACCACCAGAGGTGAAATCTAGCCCTCCTCCAGTTATTAAGTCTAGTCCACCACCAGAGGTGAAATCTAGCCCTCCTCCAGTTATTAAGTCTAGTCCACCACCAGAGGTGAAATCTAGCCCTGAGCCACCTGCTGTAACAGAGCTGTTGGTAATCAAACCAGTGGATTCCAAGCCCAGTCCAGTCCAGAGCCCAGACCGCAAACTGGTGCCAAGTCCCATCTCCAAGCCCAAAACACCTGAACCGACCCCAAGCCCTAAATTAACCACACCCCTGTCCCTTTCACCCAAGACGACTGAATCCCAACCACCTTCACCCAAGCTGGCTATGACCCCCGACCCACCCAAGCCAACCACACCAGAGCCGACTCCAACCACCAACGGTACCCCCGAACCACCGCCCGAATCCAAGCCGGCCACTGACCACGCCCCCGCCGATCTGATTGGAGGTTCATCTCCCAAAGCCACACCTCCTAAGACCCCGGAAGTGGAGGTGACAGCAGCCAAAGAGCCCCCCCTAGAGGTGAGCTCTGGTAGTCCTGCTCTCCAGGCCAAAGGGGATGACAGCGCTCCAGCAAAGGTGGAGGACGCCACCACCGTCACCACCACCTGAGCACCACCCCTGCACAAGAAACCCCACCGATGGATCCCCTCTATCGGCACTGTAGAAGAGCAAGCACCCCCAACTAAATAAGGAAGTAATCACTGCTATGGGGGTGGAAGCTTAGATTTAAACACGTGCTTGAAAATACTGTGGCTTGTTACAAAATCTCACATGAAACTAACACTCATTTATGGAGATCTGTTCTGTTAATGGATACGTTTCACATGATTATATACATTCTCTGACTTTTTTTCTAACTTTTTACGCTGCATACTCCTTTGTAAACTAGAGTATGACTGCCATGTCTGCAAACAAGATCCGTTGCAGAGTTTACAGTTGAAAATATTCACCTAATTGAAATGCTTTGCAATGTGTAAAAAAAAATTAGGCAGTTAATGGTTTACACCTTATTAGTTAGCCTTGACTTCATTTGACGAGTGAAGCCATCTACTAAATGTTTTAACCATCCCCATCTGTGGAGACTTCTGAGAACACCATCTAGATGCCTATTAATCAGCATGTGGATTAACCCGCCAAAAGCATGAAGATTCCATATTCTCAAGGCCCCATTTTTTCCACGTGTGTTTACTACGTTAAATGATACCCCATGGTATGATGTTGACACAGCTGCCAAAGGACTGTGACTTTGTACCATGACTGAGCATCAAGCCTTCAGACTGGACTGGCCGAACGGCACCTAATCAAGACCAGTATCCATGCTACTTTTCTGCTCTCATCAACATCACTTCTAAACATCTTCCGTATGGAGCATGACCAGCTAAACTGACTTACGTACTAATATCTTCACTTCTGCCAGAACCAACCTCTTTTTTTTTTTATCGAAATTGACTTTGTTTACAATCCTTCCAACCTGAGAGAAGTTCAAGTTTGGCCTCTGGGAGCTATTTACTCTCATGACGACACCAGGCACCTTAATGGACACCCTTCGCCCAAATGAATCATGGTAAATGTAGTGATTTATTCTACCATTAATAGACGGTCTGCCTACACCTGTGTGATAAGGGATATGGGCTCAGTCGAGATACTCACATACTCCCTTCCTTCCCTCCATCTAAAAGTAAAGCCTGCTTCGGCTTTACTTGTTCTTTAAAAAGGAATAAGATGATCCATGCATTTATTACTATCTACACAAAACTAGATTTTGTAAATAGACAAAAGTGTTCTTCTCTAAATTTGTCCTCCACACTAATGCATGCTCTGCTTTAGTCGTTATATACTACGGATCAAAACAAACCCCCCAATGATGGTCGTTACTCCATAGTCTCACCAGCTCCCTATTGTTTGATCTCAAGGGCACGACCCAATCGATGTCTTTCAACGACTTTGTCTGCATTTGAGCTTCCCAGAAATTGACCTTCACCAACTATTACTATTACGACCCCTCAGGGCATTGTGCTGATGTTTGTTTTGAACGCTTCAAATGTCAAGGATTCAGAGGGCAATAAGACTTAGCTTTGTAGGTGGTTAAAACTTCTGAAGCCTTTTACATTTAATCATTTAGCAGACGCTCTTATCCAGAGCGACTTACAGTTAGTACAGGGACATACCCCCCGAGGCAAGTAGGGTGAAGTGCCTTGCCCAAGGACACAACGTCATTTGGCACGGCCGGGAATCGAACTGGCAACCTTCTGATTACTAGCCCGCTTCCCTAACCGCTCAGCCACCTGACTCCCTTTTAGCCTAGTACGGTACAGGAGAGATGTGGAGACACACTGTATATCTCTCCCTCATGTTCCAACTCACCACACATACACTTAGAAAATGGTACATCATGGTTTCCAGAGCTAAAGCCTTTAGGATTTGTTGGAAAAGCACAAATACAAGCCTTGTTAAGTCAATACTAGTGATCCGTCAATATATCCATGCTCAACCAACTCAAAGTATGGCCTTTGTCTTATTAACTTTTCAGACTTTCAAGTCTGTTTTCTTGTAAAAAAATTAATATAAAATTGCGCAGTTGTATTCCGAAGCCATATGTTAAGATAGTTGTAGATGTCACATTTAATACTCTATAATATCAACAGTATATTAACCATTTTTAATTAAAGGTGCCTGAAAGCCACACAGTTTTATAAGATAGTTGTCATGCACATAATGTAATTAAACAAATTTAAGGTATTCTAGTGATGATGGGTCAGAAATCATGCTCAAATCTGTGACTGAGGAAGTCTCACTCCAGTCTGAATCTGTATAGAAGTGAGGTCATGCTATCAAATTTACCTTGGCAATACTTAAAGCAGGTGATATCTGCTTTATATGCACACAAAACACACACACATTCTGTGTGTCCACCCTCTCTATTTCTCTCTTTCACACACACACGCGTGCGCACACACACACACACACACAGTCTGCTGACTTTGGCCAGCACTGTAAATATTGCATGTGTAAGCTGTTTTGGAGCCCCCTCCCGAAGAGTGAATGTTTTAGTGCATAGACTGGTTGTTGTATTATACTTCATGATAAAGACAAACTAATAAAGATTTTCTCACCAAGCTTAAAAATGCTGAATATAACATGTATATACTATATGCTATACACATAGACTAATAATCACTAACATCCAGATAAAATGTAAAAAAAAATATATATATATATATATAAAACAAACACTTTTAAGCACATTAACAATTATAATGTTGATCACTTTTTGGCAACCTAGCTGTCAAAATAACAGATCTTATGATTGTCTTCTATTGTTGCCATTTCAGCCCTCTGACAAAGCCTATGCACATTATACAGTAACGCACATTACATATAAAAAAATAAGAAAAATACAGAAATATTTATGAAGTTTTAAAAACATGTCCATCGCAGCATGCCCACAAACATTCAACAAGGTTTTTATTGTTCTAAATATGTTCCCGTCTGTGTGTGTGGATATGCAGGAGCTATCATCACAACATTATTCTTATCATGGCTTTTGTGTGTGTTTCTGGAAAAGTGTGTTGAAGTATGTTTGTGATGTATTTGCGTAGACAAGCACACGTGTGTATCTGTGTGTTTTAAAAAGACATAGTCTTTTTCCAGTATGAAACAGATGTGCGTCATGTTCAAATATCTGCATTTATTTCTTCATATGAGTACTTTATCTGTGTGTCTGCATATACCCGTATGGCATTGCAGAAGGAAAAATTAAGAGGGAGAATATAGTTTGTCACCAAAAACTTGTGAGAAAAAAAACACAAAAACAGCGTAACTCTGAGGTGCCCTGGGTGATTCTCATCTTTATTTTAATGCCTGAAATATTTAACAGTCAACTGGCATACATTATAGAAAAATACACTAAAAAGGGCACCTGCTGTTGAGTTTATCTTACCCTGTACGGTTCACAGAACACACAAGAGTAGATTATTAAATGTAGGTTCACTTGAAGCCTAAAATGAATAAAGAAGACAGGACAACAGAAACTTCACTGTGTTCTCTTAGATGGAGGACCTTAGATGTTTGCAGATGGTCGCCAGGGAATTGTAGAATTGTTTATTCACCGTGAGTTTATATGGAGAAAACATCCAACATCTGTACACATTAACGGCTGTGCCTCACATCAGTTCAGTGGCAAAGCTTGTGTGGAAGTGAGTAACAGAAGAATATCAGACTGATAAAGCGTCCGAGTTCTCTCTCCAAAAATGTGAGACGTTTGTAAACTGCAGTGTAGATGTGTATGCCTAACCCTAACCCTAACCCGCTCTTTAATCATGTACCAGTACTGTATTACTGTAAGAGGAAGAAAAGCCAGTTTGGGAAATATTCCCTAATAGGGAATCAGTGTAGCAAATCAGCACTTTGGCAGTTGGTCTGTTGTGGTCTTGTCCTCATAGCAGACAGTTATAGGTTTGATACCAGCCTTGGTGAGCACTAACCAAAATGGCTACCATGTTGTCTTTGGCTCCCCTTGCACTATCTGAGCTGTCCCTTCTGCTTCTCCTGTGTGTGTTTCCTGCGGCTGTGATGGCCTGAGTGTGTTTTACATTCTGTTGATATCATACTGTCCTCCCATTTAGACACACAATAGACACACAGACGTTTCGTAAAGCTTTTTCGTTTTTTTTTTCTTTATTTCATGTCAAAAGAGAAATGTAAAAAAATAAAGGAAATATTGCGACAAGAGATGTGTTTTCTCGTCCCTTTTATTCTCCCAAAGGCTCTACGGGACTGTGACGGCGTCAGTCGATCTCGCTCCGTGCGCGTGGCAGTTGTCATTTAGCTGTCCATCGCACAATGTGAACAAATCACGTTTAGGGCCATGTGGGGGAAGGTTTGTCTCAGTGACTGTGACAGCACTGCCATTACTCTCCTCGTAAACCAGCTCACTCAATGTCACACATGCCATTCAATTGGTCTCGCAGTCAACCTCTACTGTTACACCCTGCCTGCCCCTCCTCCAGTCCCCTCCTCCAGTCCCCTCCTCCAGTCCCCTCCTCCAGTCTCCTCCTCCAGTCTCCTCCTCCAGTCCCCTCCTCCAGTCCCCTCCTCCAGTCCCCTCCTCCAGTCTCCTCCTCCAGTCTCCTCCTCCAGTCCCCTCCTCCAGTCCCCTCCTCCAGTCTCCTCCTCCAGTCTCCTCCTCCAGTCCCCTCCTCCAGTCCCCTCCCTCCCTCCCTCTCCCCTCCATTCTCTTTAGCATAACTTCCATGCCCGTTCCAGTGTGAGTCAGTGAGGCAGGCATGACTGTGGTATTTATAGACAGGCCAAAGGTAACATCACAGTTCAGCTGACACCTGGTTTGGAGCAGTGTGAGCTCATGCACACCACAAACTGACTTCTGATACCCTGAGAAAAAGAATATCAAGGAGTCAGGTGGCTGATCGATTAAGGAATCGGGCTAGTAATCAGAAGGTTGCTGGTTCGATCCCTGGCTCTGCCAAATGATGTTGTGTCCTTGGGCAAGGCACTTCACCCTACTTGCCTTGGGGGAATGTCCCTGTACTTACTGTAAGTCGCTCTGGATAAGAGCGTTTGCTAAATGACTAAATGTAAATGTAAATATCAACTCCACTAAGCATGATACAAAATGCTTTGAGCTATTTATTAATGTTTCTTAAAATTCATGCAAGAGATGAATAAAATGACAACGTTCATTAAAATGTAATGACAAAAACTGTCAAAACGTGCACAGCTCAAGTAGAATATGTCATAACTGGCAGGAAGAGGAAATCAATGCAAATTGTACTATCGAGTGTTTCAATAAGAAATCCTACAAACACATTAAATGGCTCTTTAAACAGATTCAAACAAAAAAGGACTCACGGTATAAAAACAAATATCTCTCTATTCCATCAGCATGCATCCCATTTAAGTACAGCCTGCTGGTCGAAGGTGTTCTTCTCATAGCGAGGGGCTGAAGAGCTGGAGAGGACCCAGGTTCTTCCCATCGTCAGTGTCGCATGGGTTGTAGAAGGGGAACAAGGGAACAAGAACAGCCCCCGTGGAGAACGTGTAGAGGGGCATCATGGTCACGGCGTCGTAGAAGGACACCTCCTCCTTCTCGCAGTCTAAGAACACCCCTATGCGTCGGGGCCTGACGGACACCCTCACCCTGGTGGGCTTAGGGTCTGTGCAGGCCATGACGGCCCCGCCCTTCAGGGACAGGGTCCAGAGGCCGCTGGCTGTCCCGCTGGAGGTCATTTCGCCCCGGTGGACGTCCTCCCTCGCCACACCCAAGCGCCAGGCCGTTTTGGGGCCCACCTCCACCTCCCAGTAGTGGCGTCCCGTGGTGAAGCCCTCACGACCCATCACGCTGTAGTAGTAGTGGAAGCGCCGGGGGTTGGCCTCGCAGCCACTTACGTCCTTGTCCTCCTCAAACCGCACTGAGGTGAAGGATGGGGACATGGTGAGGTTTGGGTGGGCCGTGTCGGGGTCAAAGGTCATCGTGGAGATGTCTTAGGAGCAAGAGACGAAGGGAGGGGGGAGATCCAAGTCATGTGAGCCGGGTTCATGTGTTTTGATGGTTTCTATTTTTGATGTTGTGTGTGTACTTGTGTGTGGACATGTGTGTGCACTCACTTGGGTAGAGGCAACCCTTCATATGTTTCCATATCCTGTACTGGATTGGCCCGACGAACTGACCTGAACGAACCTCTGTGTCGATCTCAGCCGGAGGGATGAAGCTCACCTGAGACCTATGGGGGGAGGAGGAGAGGGGGGGAGCAGGGGAGGAGGAGAGGGGGAGCAGGGGAGGAGGAGAGGGGGAGCAGGGCGAGGAGGAGAGGGGGGGAGCAGGGCGAGGAGGAGAGGGGGGGAGCAGGGCGAGGAGGAGAGGGGGGGAGCAGGGCGAGGAGGAGAGGGGGGGAGCAGGGCGAGGAGGAGAGGGGGGGAGCAGGGGAGGAGGAGAGGGGGGGAGCAGGGGAGGAGGAGAGGGGGGGAGCAGGGGAGGAGGAGAGGGGGGTAGCAGGGTGAGGAGGAGAGGGGGAGCAGGGCGAGGAGGAGAGGGGGGGAGCAGGGGCGAGGAGGAGAGGGGAGGAGCAGGGGCGAGGAGGAGAGGGGGGGAGCAGGGGCGAGGAGGAGAGGGGAGGAGCAGGGCGAGGAGGAGAGGAGCAGGGCGAGGAGGAGAGGGGGTGCAGGGGAGTAGGAGAGGGGGGGAGCAGGGCGAGGAGGAGAGAGGAGGAGCGGGGCGAGGAGGAGAGGGGGTGCAGGGGAGGAGGAGAGGGGGGGAGCAGGGCGAGGAGGAGAGGGGGAGCAGGGCGAGGAGGAGAGGGGGTGCAGGGGAGGAGGAGAGGGGGTGCAGGGGAGGAGGGCGAGGAGGAAAGGGGGGGAGCGGGGCAAGGAGGAGGGGAGGAGCAGGGCGAGGAGGAGAGGGGGTGCAGGGCGAGGAGGAGAGGGGGTGCAGGGGAGGAGGAGAGGGGAGTAGCAGGGCGAGGAGGAGAGGGGGTGCAGGGCGAGGAGGAGAGGGGAGTAGCAGGGCGAGGAGGAGAGGGGGGGGAGAGCAGGGGGGATAAACAGATGAGAGAATCACAGAACAACCTGACCGACAACAGAAGGATGAGGTGAGGGAGTGATTGAGGGACTGACAGATGTCAATGGAAGGGGAAGAAGAAATTATGGTCTGAGGTTGATATGAGACAAAGTTGACGAGTAAAAAAGGCAAAAGTTGAACTTGCCTTTTTAAGAGATCTTGAATATCCTGAGAACAGACAACAGGACAGTTATTATCAACATCAAGGTCATCATAACCTTAAAGTAAGCAACAACAAAAACACATTTGCACAACCAACCAGAATACCCAATATACAGTAACTCTCCAACACTGAAGCTGACCAGCCAGAGGTGTCTCCATCCTGGACATCTGCTCTGTCAGCGCCCTCTCCTCCCTGACTCCCAATGTGAAATTGATTTAGACTTCAGGAAAGAGGACAGGTTCACTCTTTAGCCCGATCGATAGCTATAATTGATCCAATCAGCGCCAGAAGAGCTGACACCGTGGCTCTACAAGACCGACACTGGAGTTTGTTTGCGTGAGCGTTGCTTTCGCGCAGCTTCCGGAAGGTTCTACGGAGAGGTGTCCGATCTCAGGCCCACCGTTCCCTCCTTTCAAGACACCGATTAGGTCAAACACCCAGTTATGTCACTCCGGCTTCATGTATACGACCCACAGACATGAACCCCCTCCCCCGTAATTGGCACCCTGAACACGACTCACTCTGAGCAGTTTGGGACTGTCCTCCTCGGCCAGTTTGCTGTTGAGCGTGACGATGGCTCTCTCCAGGTCCCTGCCTTGCTCTGCGATCTTCTTCTCCCTCTCCCTAACAAGCTTCACCTGCCTGTCTCTCTCTCTCCTCATCCGCTCCAGATCGCTGCTCTCCTCCTCGTCCAGGAACTGGTGAAGGTTCCGGAACTCGGCCCTGAGCTCTCGTTCCAGATCGTCAAAGCTGCTCTGAGAGAAGAAGAGAGATCTTAGGAAAATCTTAACATCAGTCACAGCACATTATTATCATTATCATTATCATTATTAGTGCCAGTGTAACGATATTACTATGACAAAAAGTCTAGAATCAGATTACGGGAACTGCAGGTACGAGACAGACACATGTAACTTTTATGTCAACAAGTATCGTATCAGGGGAGATGCACAGATGTTACATTGCAGCAACAACACGAACAAAGCTACGGTGGTGGAGAGCAGACCACTTTGTTAAATGGTTCCGTAAGAATACCTCCACATCCAGCGACTCCACGTACGTCTCTCTCTCTGCCTCTCTGCATTCGTCCACCTCATGTTTGATTCTTTTTATAGCCTGGACCAGCTTCTCCTTTAACACAGACAGAGACCGTGCTGAGAGGCCATTGTAAAAAGACAGCACACAAAAAAAGACACCCTCTTCATGACAATTTGAGTACAGTAAGTAAGTATGTCAAGTAACTTGAGGACGAATCACAACGGTTACAATGGATGGACATGGTATTGGAACAGTTCTTTGTGAATATAACTTTTTTTGTGGTGAACATTTAAATGTGACAGCATGCTTATGAATTAAATGTGTGAACATATTTCTATCATATTTGGAAAATGTAGAAATGTAGATACATAAAAGCTGGAAGCTGTAAACTGTGAAGCTTACCTTGCTGCCAGGGAGAAGGCTTTTTTTGCAGTTGTTGTTGGTGTCTTTTATGTGATTTTTGTACATACCAGGTTCTCCTAACGAGACAGGAGTCAAATAGAGCGACTTTGGGAATGAACGAGGGGACTGAGGAGGTGTAATAAAATAAAGAGGGAGGGACATAAAATGGAAGGACATGGAAAGAGGACGTAATAAATCACAGCGAGAGAGAGAGAGAGAGAGAGAGAGAGAGAGAGAGAGAGAGAGAGAGAGAGAGAGGAGCAAGAGTGATCAAGGCGGAGAGAGAGAGAGAGAGAGACAGACAGTCAATAGAAAGATGGTTAGTTTAAGACATTAACGAAGGGCACAATCCGGGTTGACATGGTCAAGACCACAAATAAACCAACAGTAATGTCATCCATCCATCCAGGGAACTCTCCAGAAAAAGTGCGTTGACAAGTACAGGTCACCCTCTTCAATGTTTGGTTGAAGACAAGAGTCAGGTAAAAAGAGAGTGAGGAGATCAAGTCTGCCAGGATGGTCTAGCAGGCAGTCTGGCAGTCAGGCAGCCAGTCAGGCAGTCAGGCAGGCAGTCAGGCAGCCAGTCAGGCAGCCAGTCAGGCAGTCAGGCAGCCAGTCAGGCAGCCAGTCAGGCAGTCAGGCAGCCAATCAGGCAGGCAAGGGGGGGGGGGATTTATGGAACAGAGAAGAAAATATTCTATTTCTGTCTCGTACAAACAAAGCAGGGAATTTGTCAGGGGAGAGAATCAGTCTGCCATGGAGACAGGGATTGTATTTCACAGGGAGTGGTTAGCCTGGAAGGGATGCAAGTGTTTATTTTTGTATGTCGGTTCATTAACATCTGAGTGTCTCAGGAGTTGAGTGGAAACCAAACACTATAAAGGCATATTTATACAGAAATATTTGTAGGGCTTGGAAGGGCAGTGCTAATGCATAACCAACCAATCCGAATTTCTCTCTCTCTCTTCGACCCTCTGTGTCAAGTACATCGCATTGCCCATGCGCTGCACACACGTAAGGAAAACACTTACTCATACTCATGTTGTTCTTATCAGTGACCCATTCACTTTGTAAAGCTCTCTCTTGGAAGTCACTTTGGATAAAAGCGTCTGCTAAATGAATTAATGTAAATGTGTCCTGCTGTCCATATCCCACTCTAGGTTTCCTTCCTTAGACAAAAGTAGTCGCTCTCTATCGCGCACACACACGTGCACATACTTGCAGACTGGTTGTGCAAAGGCAGCATTACTCATCTCTGCGAATGCTCCTCATCTATAATTCATTGTGTGAGATCCTGCTGTGACTGTACTGAGCACACGGTGAGCTGCAAACTCAGCACACTATGGTGAAAGGTCTTCAGGATTGTGAACCGTATTCTGAGGGTTAAAGCTAAACATTTACTCAATGATGGGCAAGCTACTTGATATGTGTAGTGAGTTAAGCTACTAGCTACTCTACAATAAATTCAGCTTCACTACACAGAACTACCACTCATAAAAATGTAGCAAGCTAAGTTACAAAAATCTGTCAAAAGTAGCTTGATACATTAGTAGCTACTTTCAGTTTAAAAAAAACTGCATACATAGTCAATGCAATTTTAGTGATCAACACAATTGTCAGTCAGATAAAGGCTAAAATATGTTTAGATGTATTTATTGAACAATAGCCTAATCCACAATGCTAATACACAATTGCTGTTATCTAGTTAGACTGGCTGCGCAGGCGCTGTGTGAGTGGAGATGAGACGATGACAGCCCTCGCTGTCATCGTCTCAGACAAGTCTCAGAATATTTGTAAACAGTAGTAATAATAGTAGGCCTATCTACTGTTTCTCTAAAGGTCAATTATCATGACAACTGCCAAATCACGCAAATCAATTTTCAAACGCAGAAATCAAATGTTTGGATAATCCACTGCATGAGCAATGTGATAGGCCCCACCCTTTCCGGCGCTTAAAAATGACACCATGGAAGTAAACAAAGAGCATGTCGCACCGACAGGTCCAAATGAGAGGTACGACTAGCTAGCTATATGATATTTGTTGATTAATAGTTTATAAACGCACCGTCTACGAATTATATTGTCTACCGTATATAAAATGTTTGATGTAACTATTATATGTCGTTATAATTGCCAGGAATGTATAATTGCCATTATACATTTTTGAGCGATAGGCTACAGTACACTAGACATACTATTGCACAAATCTAGCACTAGCTACAGTGGCTAGTTAGCTCAGTTAATAAAAGCTAACACTAGCTACCTAGACAGAATACCCGTCGGAGAGGACCTTGACTGAGTATACGTCTCTTGATTATATATGCTTGTTTTCATTAGAAATGAATGGCCAAGCTGATTTGGAGGTTGACTACAAACGGAAATATAAAAACCTTAAACGCAAGTTGAAATTCCTGGTTTATGTGAGTACTCAGCGTTATGAATCTACCACTTTCAACATCTCAGATACTCAGATAAAACACCGTTAGCTAATACGGTGTTTATCGTCATTGTTCCAGGAGCAAGAGTGTTTTCAAGAGGAGCTTAGGAGAGCACAGAGAAAGCTGCTAAAAGTTTCAAGGGACAAAAGGTGATTAAGAATAGCCATGCTTTTCAAGGTATCTTTGGATACGCATTGAAAGTTTACATCCGTACTACAGTAAACAAGCCTCACCTTTTTCAATCGACTTGATTTGCAGCTTTCTTCTGGACAGACTACTGCAGTATGAGAGAGTCGATGAGGACTCCTCAGGTACACGAGACCTTTTTATACATTGAAATCAAACACAATATCCTCTAAGAGCAATCATTTCACGACAAGTAGTGTTAGCATTCTGTCAAATGACTTTTTACCACGTGCTGTTGTGTTGTAGATTCTGATGCCACAGCGTCATCAGAGAACAGCGAAGGAGAGGTCCCTCGGGAGAGAGAAAGAGATGGAGGGAAAAAGTTAGTATGACATACTAACTTTAATAAAATTATAATAATACTTTCAAGTTGTATAACACTTTTCTAAATACTCAAAGATGCTTCACACAGGGTATAAATCATGGGACATGAATAAAATATAGGTAAAAATAAAAGACTGTTGAACGCGAGTTTGAAAAGGTGGGTTTTGAGGGCCTGTTGAATACATGGCACGGTGTTTGTTGTCTTGTTAATTCTGTTGACAACCTTGGTTTCTCTCTATTTTTCTCTTTGTATTAGGAGGAGGAGCCCCGGTGCACCTCCTCCCTCCTCCTCGTCTCCCCAGCTCTCCCTCCTCTCCCGCTCTGGGGGGAACCCTCTTCAGTCGGCCGGATCTACGCCCTACCTCAACACCGTGAGTCTATTCCACTAATAGCAACACGCCATTATCATTCCCTATCCGCAAACACAATCATTTCTTTGATTTTTATCACATTATCAGTATCGTTTTGAGTGCTTCCATTAGCTGTTTTTTTTTGTGTGTTTTATTTTTATTTTTACATTTTACTCACATTCCGTTTTGTACTCTCTTCTTTTTATGTCCTTTGTTGTGTATCACGTTTTCATTGTCGTTGCTGTATTTGTTTGATCTCCGTGTGCGTGGTGTTGACCCATGGGGGATGGGGGCATGGTGGGCAGTTGCCTTTTCCGCCAGAGTACTTGGCCCCCCCGGCTGAGAGACTGAAGAGAGAGAGAAAGACAAAGACGACCAAATACAAGAAAGAGACTTCCGGGAAGGTGAGAGAGTCAGAGGAGCTCCAGACGAGTGGTCTGGGGAACGTCCGCACTTAGACGTCAGCGGGGACGAGCTCTGCACAGGCGTGACGTGTTAATGGTGTCCCGGGAATTTCTCAATGTTCATTAACAAGTGTTTTTCCACGGTACAGCCCCTAATCATTAACCGACACGTTAGACAACTTCCCTCCTCCTCGATCTCTTTCTATCATCTCACGCTTAACCCCTCTGTCCACACTTTTTTTTCTTCGCCCTCATTTGTTTCCCCCTCTAACTCGCCCTCCTTTTCTCACCCCTCCTTTCTGGAATATTCCCAGGTGGTGGCCCCGTTGGCCGCCAATTACCCAGCAGCCCCTGCGGGGCCCCCGACAGCGAGCACAGCGTTCAGCTGGGTGCCGCGGCAGATGCTGAGCGGGGACGCCGCTGAGGAGGAGGGGGACAGCGAGGGCGACAGCGACAGAGACGAAGAGAGGGGAGAGGGAGACGAGGCCGAGCTGGTCATCGATCTCCCGAACGAGTGAATGTGTGTGTTTGTGTGTGTGTGTACGGGAGTGCGACTGTGCTTGTGAATGCTTCACAAAGAAGAGTATGTGTGTGGAGAGAGTGGTAGACTGTGTGTTTTTATACATTCACAAGCCCTCACCCTGATCTTAGACTTTGGGTCAAGCTCCCCCCTGAGGACGCTGATGGAACTGCAGCGTTGCACTTGACCAGCAGAGCACCACAGTACTTGTGTGTACTGTCCTTGTTACCAGAATCCATAGAGGGCATGGACAATGACTGGAATTCAATTATGTTTTCTATGTTTTTTTCCCCCACACAGCTGATAATACAACTATTCCCAGTTGGTATATTTTGTGCCTATACTGCTTCAAATCATTAAAGTGGTGACATTTCAGCTTACTAAATTGTTACTGTTTCAAAATGAGTCCGGATTTGCTTATTCTACATCGGACAATATACCACAATGGCGCGTCTGTGAACTACAGCCGGTACTGTTTGTAAGGAATGTTGTTTTGTGTTTATAACCCTGAACAAACATACTTTCCTGCCCCTCCCTTAGGCATCACACTTAACAGTCCAACTGATCCACCCAAAATACCAGCACAGCAACCATAGACAGGAATGTATTTACATCATGTGAACCGTACTGGGCACTTTCTTAACACGTAACAATCTGTTACAGCTTCTTAAGGTTGACTGGTGAAAGTGCACATGCTGTACAGATGTTCTGACTATGTTTGAGGTCCTCCTTGTCAGTTGGCTGTTTCTCTGTGAGAGGAATTCTCTCATCAGAGTTCCTAGTCTAGTGCCAGGGTAGATTTCTGGTCCAAATACCTGATTTGACCTCGCAGAGGGTTAGTGATCACCTCCAGCTAACAGCCGCTGAGCAACATTGCTTTCTTTACTGTCTTCTCTCCATCCTTCAAGTAGGCTGTTAAATATGTTTGATTTTACTTTAATTATTAATACTAAACCATTAAAAGGCCATCTTGTATTATCTAATGAAGATACAGTGAATCAGTAGGACAAGCATGTCTCAACAAGCTTATTTTTCTGGGATTAGAGAACATGGCAGCTTTGTTCAGGCAAGGCGAAACATCATACAGCTCACTACCATTTTTTTCATTGGGAGAGTGGAACCTCATCCATTGTCCTGTGAATAAACACATATCATTATCGTGTCCAATGTTATTTCTGCCACATAGAAGCTCACAAGGAATTGCCTTGGAAGGCAACATCGAGTACGCCAGAGCAATTCAAGTGACCAGCGCAGATTTCTGAAGGTGCAAATTCCCATGAGGGCTATGCTGCGTAGTACTTTGATGCAGCTGTATTTTTTTTTTTTTACTGTAGAGCATACTCAACCACAGCAGTTAAATAAATGACAAGTCAGCGCTTTTTTCGCATTGTGTGTTTACCAAGAGAATGGACCATTGAGCTTTTCAATCTGATGGCTAAGCCTTGCATAAAGGGTTTTGTTTGGGAATGCAGACGTACAGGTAAATGACCATACTCACTGGGCGTGGGTGGTTTGTGTTTTTGACAGCAGAAAGAGGTATAGGTGTAACCACAGACAGAGAGCGAGGGAGGGAGGGTGGGAGGGGGAGAAGGTTGAGGGGAGTAGCCAAAGAGCGTGAGTGGGAGAGAAAGAGAGAGAGGGAGAGAGAGAGAGGTTGTCAGGGAGGGGGAAACGAGACAGTAAGCAAGATTGTGCCTGCTCACAGACACACAGGACAGCACGTTGCACGGCTAAAGAAGACAGAAATGGGTGGAGACAGGGTGGAGGAAAGAACAGGGAGAGATTGAGAAACCGACAGTTGCTCCTCCAGACAGCCAGAGAGCTTGCCAATTACAGCCTCCATTATCTCTCTTTTTTTTCATCTGCGTCAATAGAGGGGAAAAAACCCTCTGCATAATTGATCAACCTCTCCGTGTGTGGCTTTGCAGAGCTCTACTACGTCATGCTGGGTCCAGCTCCCGGGGTTGGCTGCTTTCTGGCAGTGTTGGCGTTGGACCTGGGCCTCGTGCCGGTTCTGACACACTCTGCGGAGAAGGATCCAGGCTTTTCCCTCTGCAGCCACTGCTTCTACAGACAGACCCCCCCGCTGGGATTCTCTGAGGGGGGGCTCAGCTCCCTCTGTCACAGGTTGCCAGGGGGACAGGAGTTGGCCATGCTCTACAGCCCGACCTGTGACACAGCTGTCTACTCTGCCTTCCGTCACAGCCGTGGTCGCGAGGAGAGAGAGGAGGAGGAAGGAGAGGCTGTGCCGGGGGTAAGGACACATTTTCACATCGAAACTCCCACCACATGAAATGGTGTTTCTTGCCTGAAGCTGTTGTATTGGTGTGTCAAAGGAAGCGTCTTAACAGATTTGTACATGCAGAGCGTCATACATTAGGGACTAACATAAACAATCTTAACATCTCCCCCAGACAGAGGAGAAGCCAGACGAACCTGTCGAGGAGGCTGTGGAGGATGAAGGGTCACAGATAGACGTCCCTCCGGGGTTAATCCCAGCTCTACTGAGCAACCAAGGGGCTGAATCGACAGACTCTCCCCTTCACTCCTGGGACTCCCTGGTCACAAAGGTGATCCAAGACAGTTTCCTGCCCCAGTGTTCCTCCACAGGGGGTGATGTCTTTGTCCTAACAGGGACCACAGGAGAAGAGTCAGGGGAGGCTTGTGAGACCAGGGTGGTTTGGGCTGCAGTGTGCTGTACCGCCCCAGAGGCTGGGTTTAATGTGGGGCTCCTTAGAGACACCGAAGGAGGGGAGAGGGTGGTGAGCGTGAAGGAGCTGGAGGAGACTGTTGGAGTGACAGAGCTCTTTTCAGGAGGGTGTGGGGGGGCAGGTGAGGAGGCAGAAGTGGGAGTAGCTACTCTGGTTGAGGAGGCTCTGGCTAGAACTGTAGAACAACAGAAGGCAGAGGGAACAGTAGCTGATTTGACAGAGGACGAGGTCCCGAACGAGGTGCAGAGCTATGCAGCACCCGTCACCTCAGAGAGTCTCTCGTCTTCTGAAGACAACGAGGCGCTGGCTTCGGACACAGACGCGGACACAGAGTCCGGCAGCGCTCTGATGTACATCCTGTCCTCCTCTTTCTATCTCCTCACCTCTCCTCTCCGGCCCGTCGTCTCCACTATCACACAGCTTCCTGGACAGGTGAGACTTTCATCACGCTCTAACTGCCTATTTGCAATGTAGCATCACTGTGTTTGGTTTCTATTACTCAGTCAACGGCGTAGCTTCGTCTGATCCGTGTCTGACCTTCCGAATCAGGTGACGTACGTGCTGCAGGAAGATCTGGGAGTCCTCACTGCCCTGCCTGGAGACACCCTCTCCCTCTTCCACCTGATGGCCTCTGACCTGGCCTCTGGCCTGGGCTCGGCCAAGGACCTGCTGGTGGGCCTGGGGCAGATGTCCTTCTCCTGCCTGTACTCCTGCACTGCTCCCCTGCTGGAGGCTCTTATCACCAGCTGTCAGACTGGGGTCATGGGGATTGGGACCCTGGCTGGGGACGGGGTGGGCATACTCGGAGGGATGGTGGACAGTGCCTGGTGGGTGACCAGCTTGTTTGGGGGCAGGTTGTGGGAGCAGAGCGAGGGGTACGTGGGGGCTGTGGTGTCAGAGCTCGGGGGGCAGGCCACGACGGTGGGTGGGGGTGTGGGGACGCTGATGTGGGGGTGTGGGCATGGCGTGGGGAACATTGTGAAGATGGCTCAGGGTTTGGTGGTGGGGGGGGTGGAGAATGTCGTGGGGAACATTGTGAAGATGGCTCAGGGTTTGGTGGGGGGGGGGGTGGAGAATGTCGTGGGGGGGGTGACGGAGGCCTTCGGCCAGGACTCAGGGTGAATTGGGTACAGCCAACAGCCAAACTTGTGGCACACCTTTAGCCAACATGGAAACATTTACCTGTTACAATAGCATGAGCAGAGCAGAGGCTAAGTTTAAGCGACATGATATTAATCTTGCCACCAACTCCCCACAAAATAATAGACAGACACCATCGTTTTCTTTCAATGTTGCCAATCCTGAAGTAGACTATTCCTTTACAAGATTAGTACAAACAGTATGTTCAACTCTACAGCTCACTGTATGTTAAAATGACATAAATGAGTCACCTACTGTAAATGGAATGTGCTTAAGCATTGCATTAAGGCTATAGGCAGCTAGTATTGGTACATGATTGATACATTGAAAATTGTATACGGCCATTTGATCAATGATGTATATAAGATGATGGATTTTCTCAAGACTTTCCAACTGAAGCCAATTTTGTCTGTATATGTAGAAATTGTTAAATAAATGCTGTGAGCTTCTACAGAATGTTTGGTCGATCAATGTTGATTTTGTTCATGACTACATTGGGGGAAAGGGTATTATTATTATTTATATACACTGCACTGGCACACCTACCTTGCACTCTTTAATTTTCACAAATTAAGAGTGCTAATTTTTTCACATTGTGTGTTAGACTAGAAATGTATGAGACCAGACAGCTTTATGTTAAAAAAAAGGCATCATTTGAGGAACCCTTGATGGGGCGGAAATGAAGCAGAGACTAGGAACCAGGAACATGTGCAAGTTGCATCAGACGGCTGTTTGACGACACATTTCACCGCTCAGCGGCAAGACTCGTGTGTGGTGGCAGTCCCGATGCTAACTTAAGCTGACGTCTCTTTCGTTTTCATTCTAAAGGTATGGTCGACGGAAATTTGTATAAAGACGCAACTATGTATTTCAGGTGACAACAGTCAAATAAATGCGGCGGAAAAAAAGAATTCTTCTGTATAATATATATTATCTAGCTAGCCAGATCAAAAATAGTTACTGACAATTAGCTATCCGGTTAGCATTACTTGTTATAGTATTAGTAACAGTTTTTTGACAGGTGTCAATGGTAGATTTTCATGCACGGAAAAGTCAACTAGTACTACCGTTTGTAATGTAATTTACCTAGCCTCTTGCGAAAATGTAACGGAACTACCTAGCTCTAGTTGGGCAATGCTCTCTGAGAACAATGTTAACGATAGCGATAGGGCCAGCTAGCAGTGGCATGTTAAACGTTATTGACACACCCCCGTACACTCCTTCCCCCATAACTTCATATCACCAGGGATGGCCTCTCTATATGTGTCCCCCCATCATGACGACTTCAGAAGCCTTCAGGCTCTCATTGCCGCAGAGTTCAGCCCCTCTCATCCTCGCACCATCACAGAGGACCCGCAAGCCGGCCTTTCAGCCCGCCCTCGGCCCGCCCTTGTCCTGGGTCACGGCGAGGAGGAGTTGGTCTTGACAGGGTCCAGTGCTGTCGGTTGGTACCTGGCCTCTCAGGGGAAGAGGACTGGGACAGATGCTAAGCAACAGAGCCAGGTGTGGCAGTGGATGAGCTTTGCTGATAATGAGCTTGTTCCTGTGTCCTGTGCTGTGGTCTTCCCACTGCTGGGGGTGAAGGGAGTGGACAAAAAGGTGAGTCCCTCCGTGTCTGTCTGTCTCTGAATCAAGCTCTATCTCTCTTTTTCTTTCTTTCTCTTTCATTCTCCCTCTATCTCTGAATCTCTCTGTCTTTTTCTCTGTCTCTCTCTCTCTTTCATGCACATGCACACACACACCCACACACACTCCTTTGGCCAAATAGGTTTGTTTGTTGAAGTTTTAATTTCGTACCGACTCTCAGCTCCAACAGAGTTCTCGAGCAGAACTCCTGCGTGTTCTCAAGGTGTTGGACCAGGCTCTAGAACCCAAAACCTTCCTGGTGGGAGAAGCCATCACTCTAGCTGATATCTCCGTGGTTACATCCATCCTCCTGCCCTTCAAATACGTACGTACCCTTTCCTTTGTCGATTTGTCGCGTTGTAATTCACCTGTCCATGTTAGCTAAGGATTAGCTGCTGCGGTCGGTGCCATCTGAATCGAAATTCTTTTAATCTCATTCCGTCTGTAGGCTTTGGAGCCCGCAGACAGAACGTCTCTGGTAAACGTCACCAGGTGGTTCACTACCTGTGTCAACCAGCCAGAGTTTCTGAAGGTCCTGGGGAAATTTACGTTGTGTGAGAAAATGGTTCCGGTAACTCCCAAGACCACCCAAAGCCCTGCTGCTAATGCTGCTAATGCTGCTAATGCTAACCCAGCCGATTCTCCTCCTCCTGCTGCTGCTAATGGTGAGCGTATAACCACACTGAAACACACTCAAGTCATTATAAACTTCTCAGTTGTGTTTGCAACACACAGAGCCGTCTCGATGAGCTTCGTGAGGGGAAAAAGTGTGTGTGTGTGTGTGTGTGTGGCGGCGGTGGTTTTCAAGCTGTTCTGTCGTCTTTCAGGGCCCCCAAAGACGGAGGCTCAGCTGAAGAAGGAGGCGAAGAAGAGAGAGAAGTTGGAGAAGTTCCAACAGAAGAAAGACACGGAGGAGCAGAAGAAGAAACAGAAGCCAGAGGGAAAGGAGGTGGATAAACCAATCCCTGCTGACTTTGAACCGTGATGATGCTTCATGCTGTATTTGCTCGACACTTGATACATCATTGAAACTTAACCTGAAGTCCTCCGCTTCTCTCGTCTCCCCTGCAGAAAAAGGCCAAACCAGAGAAGAAGGAGTTGGGGGTGATCTCATACGACATCCCGACCCCACCTGGGGAAATGAAAGGTGCGTGTGACACTTGATAACAATTATAAAAATAAATTAAAATAAAATAAAACATTTTACAAAATCACGCCACAATGTGTGAAAAAATTGAAACTTAACTGTAAAAAAAAAAGGCAGTTCAGCGACTAGTCTTAAGCGCATTAAATTCAGAGCAGGGTACCATCTCCCAGCCAGCTTGCTTGTGTGCACACACGTGTGTGTGTGTGTGTGTGTGTAACCTGCGTGTGAACTCTTCCTCTCCCTGTGTCAGATGTGCTGACCCCGCTGCCTGACTCATATAGCCCCCAGTACGTGGAGGCTGCCTGGTACCCCTGGTGGGAGAAGCAGGGCTTCTTCAAGCCTGAGTACGGGGTGAGGAACATACCACATGCAAAAACCCAGGAGGGGTGGCACGGGTCAAACCACTGTCTAATGCCTTCCCCTACTCTACTTTCTCCAGCGGAAGAACATCTCTGAGCCCAACCCCCGCGGAGTCTTCATGATGTGTATCCCTCCTCCCAACGTGACCGGGTCGCTTCACTTGGGCCACGCCCTGACCAACGCCATCCAGGACAGTCTCACGAGATGGTAACCAGCATGCCTGCGACGTGCTAACTCTCTCAGCGTGATGTCATTTCCTGCCACTCGCACGTCGATAAAGGAGGGTTTGGAGTTTGTGTCCGCACACTCCCTCGCTTGTTATTTAACTGTAACACCCCGTTGCTTAGTCACTAGTCACATGCCAACCTGGTGTCTCTCGCCCCCCCTCTCCTCAGGCACCGCATGCGCGGCGAGACGGCGCTGTGGAACCCGGGCTGCGACCACGCAGGCATCGCCACCCAGGTGGTGGTGGAGAAGAAGCTGATGAGGGAGAGGGGCTTGAGCCGCCACGACCTGGGCCGAGAGCGCTTCATCCAGGAGGTGTGGCAGTGGAAAAACGAGTGAGTGGGGAGGGAGAGGGGTGGAGGGTGAGGGAGAGGGAGAGGGGGGGAGGGTGAGGGGTGGAGGTTGAGGAAGAGGGGTGGAGGGTGAGGCGGGGATGATGATAACAGGGGCGATGAGGTCAATGAAGAAATGTAGTTACTGTTAGAGTTTACTAATGTTTTCTTTTTTTACCAGCTGCTTACTGTTTTAGTAATTGTTTGCTGTTCTCTGTATGTCTCTGTGTGTCTCTCTCTCTCTGTGTCTCTCTCTGTGTGTGTGTCTCTCTCTGTGTGTCTCTCTGTGTCTCTGTCTGTGTCTGTTTCTGTGTGTGTCGTGTTGCAGGAAGGGAGACCGTATCTACCACCAGCTGAAGAAGCTGGGCTCCTCTCTGGACTGGGACAGAGCCTGCTTCACCATGGACCCTGTGAGCAGCTGCAGTCGCTCCGTCTGTCTCTGTCTCTGCCTGATCCTGACATGAACACCGTCAGTCTGGTCTGACTGTACTGCTCCACACTCAGCCGTGTGTGTGTGTGTGTGTGTGTGTGTAGAAACTGTCCTATGCAGTCCAGGAGGCCTTCATCCGTCTGCATGAGGACGGGGTGATCTACCGGAGCAAGAGGCTGGTCAACTGGTCCTGCACCCTCAACTCTGCCATCTCGGACATCGAGGTCAGTCTGCTGTTTCCACTGACTTGTGAACGCAGCTCAGCTCCCCGTGTTGTGATCTCGAATGCAGCTCTAACAGTGCTTTGTACTGATGTGACTGTGCTGTGGTGCTCCAGGTGGATAAGAAGGAGCTGACAGGCAGGACTCTGCTGCCTGTGCCTGGCTACAAGGAGAAGGTGGAGTTTGGAGTTTTGGTCTCCTTCTCCTACAAGATCGAGGGATCAGGTGAGGGGGAAAAAAACGAGAGGAGGAGGAGAGAGGGGAGAGGGGGGAGAAATGTGTCAACGGCTTTGGGGAGGGGGAGTTCGGGACCACGAGCAAGGACAGTTTTATCAATGGATGTTCATTTGAGCTGTTGCCCCCTCTTGTGTCCCCAGACGAGGAGGTGGTAGTGGCCACCACCCGTATAGAGACCATGCTGGGGGACTCTGCTGTGGCCGTGCACCCGGCTGACCCCAGGTACCAGCACCTCCGAGGGAAGACCGTGGTCCACCCCTTCTGTGATCGCAAGATGCCCATCGTGTTCGACGACTTTGTGGACATGAGCTTCGGAACAGGTACCACGGGCAGGCTCTGTGTTTGCCGGGTGTAGCTCCCGTTTGGGGCTGGAATGTGATCGTGTTTGATGTCAGCTGTATTCATACACACACACACACACACTCTCTCTCCATCACCTTTCTGTTCCTGGCCTTTTTCATACCTTTCCCT